>NC_081185.1:31221564-31397808 GCF_029867415.1 Vicia villosa | reverse complement strand
TTTTTCTCATTCGACATGTTGAATCTTTTCAACACCAATTAATCCACATCACATTAAACACCTCATTCAACAAACCATTGTAGACATTCAACTATTGAATAATTTTTTCAACACCCCCATTGTAAATGGTCTAACAGCATGATTAGTCTTTTTTATCCCTAAAATTAAAAAAGTTATAACATTTTAAGTTAGACTTTCTAAATACTTCATTTTTAATAAATTAATAATAGATTTGAAATGTACTAACATTTTGGTTTTAAACAATTAGAGAGAATTGTCCCCCGAATTCAAATATAAACTATAAAAAATTTGATCAATTTTTATCCAATAATTATTAATAAGAGAGTGATGTTGCAATAAAATTTTGTTTCACATTGAAATATGATTATGAAATTTTACTCTCATTTGGAATCTGGTTGTAAATTATTTTATTTTAATTTATTTTATTAAACTCCAAAAAATTTATTATTTACTTTTTACTATTTAAAAAGTTTTTTCTTCTATTTTAACTTTAGAAATTTACCTATCTATTTTATTCTAAACTAAAATATTTGAATAACCTTCTACATATTGAAATGCTCTCCACCTTCTCGATTGATACATTACTCTCTTTTCTATCGACAATTTGGATTACAATGGTGAGAAAACCATTCTTTGTAATAATTATTATAATTTGTTTTCTTTATTATTATTTTAATATTATAATTATAATTGATAATTTATTATGTTAAAAATATTATATATAATTTTTTTCTTATTATATTAAGTCATTCTTTATAGTAATCCCACAAATTCTATTAACTCTCGATAATTTATAAAACTTTTCTCAATAATTATAGCAACGATTTATTTATTTAAAAAAAACCTAATTTAAAGTATCAATATTTCTATAAAATATCAAAACAATTAATTTATATTTTAAATTAAAAATGAAATCAATATAAAAATACTTATATCAATATATTTTGTTTTTCTTTTTTAAATATAATAGTTACTAATAATATTTTATTAAAAGATAACTGTGCATCTTACGGATCCACATCTATTTTATCTATTATAATTTTGTTCATGATAAATTTTATTGATACAAAATTTAGATACTGAATATTTAAATACAATAAATAATTGATTTAAAGTAAATATTGAAATTAGTTTTAAGTGTCCTTTAGAATTTTTGTGATTAGGACTTGCAACTTAAAATTTTAATTTAAAATAATTAAGGTACTTTTTTGTTTTAAAAAATTAATTTTTATATTATTATTTTTATTTACTTAACAAAAATAATATATTTATTTATTGGTGACCATTCCGGTAACCTTCAATTTAGTTGGATAGTGATATCCTTAATCAATAAAATAAGATAATTCAATGTCATGTCAGTTTCTTATTTTTGTTTATTTTAAAATAAATTAAAATTTAAAAATAATTTATATTAAAGGTACGATACCCAACTACTTATCATAGGTAACTAAAAATTTGCTTTATTTTACTAAAGTCAGTGGTTTATTCATGGACAATGCAAACTCGATTTAGATCAGCGTATCAAAACTCATTAATAGTTACGAATAATTCAATCCTAACTTTTTAATATGCAAATTTATGTGAAACGGGTTAAATGAGACGAACTAGTTCAGATATCCTGCTCTTATTTAAATGAGATGATAGAAAAATGCTTTCAACTTAATTAGTCTTTAAAATTATGCAAAAAAAAAAAACTTGATTCACTCAAAAAGTTATTGGATTGTTTAAATAGTATAAAATGTGTAACACCCCTTTTTTAATCCTAAATAATTTAGCGTAAAAACAAAGTAAGATAGCATGCAGACAACAAAGGATGTTACATGCCGTTTCCAACAACAATGAAAACCAACAAAATATACATAACATACACCTGATCATTATTATAACACATATTCAAACTTCACGTTTCTTCAAATATGTATATCGTAATGGAATATTTCATTCTCAAAATAATTTTAATGATTATATCCCATACTATAATCATCTACCAACATAATGACATTATCATCTCATTGATAAGTCCTAAGAATTCAACACATCGGGCACAAAGGTCACTCAACATATTATCTCCAAATACAATACCAAATAAGTGAATATAAGAATATCTCATAACAATAAACATGAGTTCGAATATCCCCCGTGTTACATGACCAGAGCATCGACTCACTACCTAAATAAATAGAATAATCAAAAAGCTCCTTGACTAATCCTTGTGCAAAGCACCACTATTCTTCGGTACCTGAACGATGTCGCAGAGAACATCATTCCAACAGAAGGGTGAGAATTCACATCATTATAAATATATATAATATAAACAACGAATACAACATACAAGTATCCAACGAATTCACCACGCTTCACAATCATAATGAGTTGTCTACAAATATCACACATAGCACAATTATCAATGTTATAACATCAAGATAACACTTACTAATTATCACATAGCACGCATCACATAACAACAAATATGGCTCCAATGCAATTTAATGCGACTCATGCATGTGGTACCATTGTGAACATTAAGCTCACCTCGCCTTCAATTCATTTCTAAAATCAGAGCCACGCTTCCGAACCAAACTAGGATCAAAGCCACAATATGAACATATAGTTCACTGCTTGCGTTTCCACACTAGGATCAAGGCTACAACCAGAGTACAATCTCCCCATGAATTCATGTGCAACCAGACCAACAATATATGGAATTAAGATTATCACACAACCTTAATCATCCAAGCATATCACAATAATTCGAACACATCGAATTATCCACCAATTGTTCAACATACATTCATCATGTGAACAACATCAACAATGCATTCAAATAGAATTAAACATTTTCACATATTACGAATAACATATAACATTCCATATCAACACATGTTATCCCCATCTTATCAATTCATGACATACGCATACATAAATACATGTCCTTTTCACAACCACACAAGGATTAAATCATCCAATGCCAACAAACCTAGTTTTATCATAAAGGTTATTGCATTAGCTTCCTAATGCTTCAAACGACACATAAAACAGAGTTACCATTCAAAAGTTATGGTCTTTACAAAATCTGTCAAAATTGGAAAACTCGCGGGACTGCTCAGGTCGACCCATGAGTCGACTCATACTAAGCCTTCCAACAAACAATATGTCGACTCATACCCTGCAGTCGTTGACCGCTGGCTCAAATGCAAGGAATCCTTGCCTTCGCGGGTCTGCTTAGGTCGACCCTCCCCCTCTGCATAGGTCGACTCATACTGTTTGAAAACCCAAAAATTACCATTTTTCTTCCATATTCCCCTCATACAACCACCATTAACCATTATACATTCTATGTATCAGTTGAAAACAAATACCTCATCAATTTATCAAACAACATCTAATTACTATCATCAAAACAAGATTCAAAACACCAATTCAAGTATTTCATTTCAAAACCTAAGCATTCAAAACCTAGAAATTGAAATACACATTCCTAAATCATGTATCTTACCCATTGCATACATCATATACATCCATAATAACATGAAATTCCACTCTTACCTTGAGTGTAGATCTCTTTCTAGGGTTGTCTCTTTCTCCTCTTTTCTCATCTTCTCCTCTTCTCTTATTCTCTTGCTCTTTTCTTTTGTCTTTCACCAAATGATTATCTAACTTAGCTTTCCTTACTAACTAGTGTTTTAGTTATTGGGCTTACTAATACACACCCCCTTACCAATAGCTTATTTCTATCATTATACCCAATAACCCAAATAACACATAATCACTCACTTTAATTAATTATTATGCCACATAATAATTAAATAAATAAATAAAATAATAAAAATAGCTAATAAATAAAATCGGGAAGTTACAAAATGGCCAAATTTTTTTTTTTCATATAATTTAGAAGATTACTCAAATACAATATGTAATTATTTTAAATTAAATTTTATTAACCAACTCATTATTTAATTTCTTTTTAATAATAAATATATTCTTTTATAGTATGCCAAACTTAATTTTTTTTCTTGATTTTTACTATTTGTATCCGGTCCACTTATTCACCCAATCTAATTCAAGAAAACTTGGTTATTTTAAGTGACATGAATGTCTAGTTTAATTCATCCTGGATACATTTCTCAAAACTCAAATAAATTTATGATAGTTTAATAATAAAGTAAACCCTTGTTTTGCTTATTAAATTTTTTTATGGAAGAAATGTCGTCTCCTTGTCAAGCAGTTTATCGTCATAAGTCATGCTCTTTTCTACTATGCAAAGAACATCAATATCAAAGCCATGGAATTCATAATTTAAATTCCAAATAAATCACTTCTTTGCGGTGCCTTTCACTTTCAGTATAATTTTAAAATCGTTTCTAATATACTGCCATTAACAAAGGGAATATTATTTTTAAACTCGGTAACTGATTTGAAACCAAAATATCAATACATAAATAACAAGGGAATATTATTAATTAATAATTTAATATACCATGGGATTATCACAATTCACAACCTTGATTTACCCGTCCCATTAGCATTTAAAAACTTTGTTTTCTTGATGGGAAGGATTGATCCAGGTGTAACCAACATACATATACTAGCTCTATATAGGATATTTTATTTTCTTGTTTGACTAAATATTTTAGTCCACTATGTGATGATTGCAAATTGAAAATATTGAATATTCTTTCCGGCCAACTTAGTGAATTTTTTTTACCAATATTCCATTTTTAATTTTAAATACTAAATTATTATATTTTATTCAAAATTCTAAAATATCATTTTTTTAAAATGATTTTTAAGTGGAACCCTCAATCAAAATGGCGGGTCCTTCTATTTGATTTTTTATTATATATATATATATATATATATATATATATATATATATATATATATATATATATATATATATATATATATATATATATATATATATATATATATATATATATATATGTATATATGATCTTACCGAGCGGATCAGGTGGCCAGTAACAATGAAGGCTTGAAGTTCGGGATGATGGATGTGAGAAAAAAGGGGTTGTACCTGCAAGACACTCCGATGCCCCAAAGTAAGCATGTATTCCACAAGGTACAACAAAGTGAGAGAGTTTTGGGGTAAGAAAAGATTACCTCGCCCTCTGTATGTAGAGAGTTATTTATAGGATGTTTTTTGAGCGGATTAGACTCCTCCTTTTGGGGGCGGATATTTAGGAGACGCATGTGGACTGGTTGTTTGCCGAGCACGAGGGGTCCTCGTGGCCGATTACTTGGCAAGTTTGCCCGGTTTGGTTGGACAGAAACTGCCATATGTAATCCGACGCGTATTGGGCCGAAGGCGGGAATGGCCCAATTGACTAGATTGGGCCGGTCCAGAACAGGTGCCCCCCAAGTCGTTGCTTTCGGTCAGAGGAGTGACGACTTATAGGAAGTTGATCCCGGGGTCTTCCCGGGGTCCGAGCCTAAGATATCCGAGGGAGGTAGGTCGTGCGTTTCCGGGGAGAAGAAGGGTCAGGTTGGGAGTAAGGAAGTGTGTCGTTTTAGAAAAGCTGATAGGGGGCGTGTCGCATTTAATGCGAAATGATGGCTAATCAATTACCTAGGTTATATGGTTAAAGATGGCCATTCCTCTGTACAGTACGGCACGTGCGGCGCGTGTGGGGCCTTAGGTAGCCTATAAATAGAAAACCCCCTCATTTTTCCAAACTTTTCAAATTCAGTCACTTCGTTCTCCCTCCGCCGGCCTTTCTTTCTTGTAGTGGTGTTTGTTACAGATTCTTCAACTTTTCATTAAAACCGCACCTGTAAGTCCACCTTTGATCCTTACTTTTTGTATTTTTATGCTTCGATCGTTGTTTAGAACTGATTGCATGTGGTTAGGGTAGGTTTTTAGGAAGACTTTGATGAAAATAGGTGATGAATGTGGTGGCGTATGGCGGAGATAGGAGGTTTCTCCGTCGTCCATGATTACGTTTCGTTGAATTTATCTTTAGATTCTAGCTTTCTGTATCGTTGATAATTTCTCAGAGTACTAGTCCATCGTTGATTGTGAATTTAGTGTTTCTCTTAAGGTCGTGAGTTGTTATGGTGTGACTTGCGTTTTTGCCCTATCCTCGAGCGCGAGCTTCATATACTGGGAATCTGTATTTTTGGAGGGGGCAAAGACGCGGTTTATCTGGTCTCTGGGCCGTCGGTGTGCCCTTTCACTCTGAACGATGGTGGAAGGGTGGATTTGATTGAATTGTCGAATTCACTGTTCTCCCCTTTGTTTCAGGTGAATATGGCCGAAGAGATTCGCCCGAAGGTATCAGGCTCGTCGTCTTCAACTCCTCCAGCCCGACAGGAGGTGCCCCGATCGGCTTGGGTGCACCAAGAGGCGCTGGACGTCGAGAGTTTCTTTGTGGATGACGACTCGGATGTTTTTACGGAGGTCGGGGACGGATGGTCGGTATTTATCCCGGCCGAAGGAGATCGCATATGCGACGTGTACACTCCTGATCTGCTTCCTATGTATGAGGTCGTATTCCGGGAGATGGGATTTCGAGCCCCGTTTACTGAGTTCCAGATCGGAGTTCTCAACCACTTGGAGGTAGCCCCTGGTCAGCTTCATCCTAACTCGATTGCCTTCATCCGGGCGTTTGAGTTGGTATGTGCACATTTGAAGATAGGGGCGACTATCCCTCTGTTCTTTTATATATTATGTGTACAGCGCACGGTGCGAGAAGGTCGCTTCGGTTGGGTATCTTTGAAGCAGTCCAAGAAGATATTCAAATCTTACTCTGATTCTCTGAAGCACTTTAAACCTCGTTTCTTCTTCATCCGTCCTCAGTCTCAGGAGGCTCGAGATAGCGTCTTTGCTCGGGTACCGACCTTGGACGTCCATGGTCGTCCTGTGCTTAAGGATATCGGAGAGCCTGTCACCTCGCGTGGACATCGCTTTAGGTTCTTTTGGTCCCGTGATCATTTTGAGTACCCTACCGATAAGTACATTACCAAGCTCTCAAATTTAGATAAGGATGCTCCGGGAGATTATGCTGTTCTCCAGAAGTTTGTGCAAGGGCTTCCTCCTGTTGCTAAGGTGGATTGGTATGGGACATCAGAAATTTCCCATCCAAAGCTCAATTTGAAGGAAATTGAATTCTTTACAAATTTGTCTCTCACAAGCCAAGTCCAAAAATGCTTCATTTGAGAGATATGGATCAAAACATTACAGGTCCTTTTTGGAAGTCAACCAAAAGCAGTTTTTTGTCAAAGCCCATATCATCAAGATAAAATATCCAAATGGAAAAAAGCTTCCAAAGTGGCTTGTAGAAGACATCTTGAGGTTTCCAAAAAGTCCTAGAACTCCTCCATATCTTAAATATTGAGAGAGATATGCCTTGTCGAAGTTGGACAATTATGAAAGAGAAATGTGAAGTAAAAGTGGTTCAAAATGAATTTCTTTGCAAACAAATCCAATATTTTTTGGCCCAATCTGCATCCTCATGACATCCAAGGCCCCAAAACCAATTGCCACGAAATTGCATGATTTATTTGATTTATTATGAATTTTTATTCATTTAAAAGGCAATTAAACTCAAATAAATCAAGTAGAAAATCAAGGATTTGATTTAAGAAGCAATTTGAATCAAATTTAATTACCAATCACACTCCAAATTGACACAAATTCGTGCAAATCAAGTCTTGGCAAGATTGGATTGGAATTGACCATAATTAGAAAGTTTCACAAATCAAATTTCTCAAAGTTCCAATCTTGATTCAAGGAGGATTTGATTCTGTTTTATTGACCTAATTCCATCTAATATAAAGGCACAAGCGGTCCAAAGCGTGGGGGGGAGAATTCACAAGGTTTTTGGCAGCCTTAGGAGACCATAACCGAGTTCATCAAAACTCAAGAAAAAACAAAAGTGTTCTTGGATTTTAAGATCAATTCAAGGCGTTTTAAGGATTCCAATACGTTCCTGAGAGATTATTGAAGGAATCCCGATCGTTCACGAAGGCTGAAGCATCCAGAATCACTCTCAATTTGTCACGGTTTGTCAAGAACGATTTACATTCGACTATGCCAAACTATACGTTATAAATGATTTTTGGTTATGTGTTTGAGTTTGTATGATCATAAGGAACGTTTCTGGATTGACAATTTGGAGTTTCGTTGCAAGATTACCAATCCGCCATTGATTGGGTTCCAAGTTTGGAATTAGGGTTTTTCTAAATAACCAAAATTAGGCAAAACGATGGGTACCATCGTGTTCGGAGGGTCAATTCCAGTCGATCCATGGTCTTGAGATAAATTTATACTGCATATTTGTGTGACCTTGATGATTGCAGGTGATAACGACATCGCAAGGAAGAAGATGACCCAAACCAGTCGTGCACGGGTTTTCATTTGAAATGCTGAATGATTTTATTTTTTCGTATATTATGTTGTATGATTACCATGTTAAAAGCGAATTGAAGATGGGGCAGTGGCGAAGGGGCGCGTCATAAACGTTTATCCAATGCGCAAGGGCAGGGGTTCGATCCCTGCTTCTTGCGTTGTTCCTTCACTTTTATTTTTTTCTGTGGATAACATTGGTTGCAGGTTCAAGTGTTGCTAGCCCACACACGCGTATGATGCACCGGCCAATCTGAGCCATTAGATCAAGAGCTCATCAGATCCAACGTCCCTGAAGACGCAGACGTACCCTAGTCTTTCAGCCATGCGCCACACGTGATCGAAGCTAAGTTTTCTATTTTTTTTAAATTTTTTTAATCATATAAGTACTTTTTTTTACTTATTTCTTTTCCCTTTTATTCTAATTTCTTTTCTCATTTATTTTTTACTTATTTAAAAATTGATTTTTTATGATAATTCTGTACTTATTTATTTTTATCAAGAACTCGATTTTTTTAATAATTGCTTATATGTCTAAAATTCAATCTTCAATTCTTTTACAAATGCTTTTAATCAATTAAAAATTGGGATTTGATCCAACAATTTTTTTTAATGGTTATACTTGACCGAATTTTCGATTTTCCTAAACTTTAATGTTTATTAAAATTATTTTTGTTTAATTTGTATTAACTCTGATTTATCCCGGTAAATCAGGGTTGTAGACCTGTAATGCACTAACATTTTTCTTCTTCGTGCCTAATTTTCAGGGTTAACCAGATCGATTAAAGCTCAAACCTTGTGGTAACCCTAAACTTACCATCTATTTAATTATTTCTTTTCTTATGGCTTGCCCACAAACTGTTCTTTGCCTTATTATGTAACTGCTCCGAGGTTGTAATAGTAATTAGGATTTAATTTTGCTGCTTTATTTTCTGATTAACTGCGTGGTTAGTAATTTAGGGCGTGAAAACCTTGAATTAAAATTAGAATAATTAATTATAAGATAATATAATTGAATTGAATCACATGATTGTGCACCCACACAACTTTAAAGGTAACCCCTCTTGTTGCCTATTGCCTTGTTATTTGCTGCCTTGTTACCTTGTTTATTACAGAATAGTCAAGTCCCTCGGATACGAGGATGCCTCAGCAAATCTTGCCCTCAGTTCATTATCATTACTGAAGATCATAAGTCCCTTCGATGTTGCCTCCGATTATATGATTTCGTCCCTCGAAGTTGCCTACAATATGATATGATAGTCCCTTTCGATTGCTGAGGTGTCCTCATTGGTTGCCTAAAATGTCTATTTTATCCTTCCCTTAGACTACCTGCCCTCTTTATGGCAGGGTCGTCTTATGGCGAACAATAACTTCGATGACCCTTCAACCTCCAATAAAAGGACTTCCTACCCTCTTATGGTATGGATAACCCTGAAAGGCTAAAAGAACCTTTTTTAATATTTTAAGGGTAATTACCTCCTAATTGCTTGCTCTGATTTAAATCTATTTTACCCTTTTATCAAAAAACCTTCAAAAAGGCTACGCTTATACAAGCTAAAGTCCTTATTCAAATGCTTTTTTTCTATACATTTCTAAACTTTTGAAAGCAAATGAGCTAAGCAATTAAGAGCCCATGGAAAACCATGGATACAAAGGGTACCTTAAACCTTCCCTTTGTATAAATTACCTCCCCGAACTCAAAATCTTTTTAAAAGGTCTTTTTTTGTTCTTTTAGCCTTTCCTAAAAATTGGATACAATAAAAGTCGGTGGCGACTCTTGCTTACCGCAACATTTTCTTTAAAGTCAATTCAATGTATTACAGAACTGGCGACTCTGCTGGGGATTTTCGAATAAAAGAGGGGTTACCTTAAAAGTTTAGGATCACTTAATTATTTTCTACTGTTTGTTTTGCTTGCTTTATTTTTTCAGGGCTGTTTTGGGAATTAAATGAAGGACGAATCCTATACCCGGATTCATGTACACTTAAGATAGGAAGTGGCATAGTCATGGAGACCTCCTTCATGTATGTGGAGGATTGGTCAATATGAGAGTTCACGCTTAAGTTAGGCCTCTATGGATGTTTGCATGCTTCTCTTGTATGAGGGAGGTTCGTGCGGATATCTGTGGGTGAGTCGGAGCTTAAGGACCTTTAGTTACCTTTAACCCATCTTGACTTTTAGGAACATAGTGGGGGGACTACTCTTGATGTATGTTAAGAGCATAGTCGCTACCCGATACTACAGCTCAGATAGGTTCTTTCTCAAAGTATCATTGCATGGTATGTATGTATCATGTTCGAGGGTGCTTTAGGTGGACTGACAATTCTGGGTAACTTGGTAGAACCCGTCGCTGATATCATCCTTATCCTTAGAAGTACCTTTGGGGAAGGGTAGTTCCCTGGTCAGAATCCATGCAAGCCTTTAAACTCAAGGACTCTTGTGTGACTTGTTTGTTATCTAACCACATGATTTCCTTGCAGGTTTTGATTGTAGGACATACTTGTCCTTATTACCCTGTGCTTTTCCTAATGCATTGCATCCGTATAACATCATGACATCATGACATCATGACATCATACCATTGCATGTTTACTAACCCTTTCAAGGATCTTAGGGATTTAGGGCGCACGATTTCAGGTACTCTTATCAAGGACTGAATTCCTATCTAGGGGCAAGAGGATTTATTTTCCTTTGGCCGTATGCCTTCCAATTCAAAGACACAGTACCTATCAAGGGGCAAGAGGATTTATTTTCCTCTAGCCACATACTTTCAAATTCATAAGTATCCCGAATCAGAGGCGATGACCCACTCGATATGGTGAGCTTGATCCTCAAAGAAGGATGTTCAAAGACAAAAGTCAGAGTTCTTCAAACAAAGATGCGACCAAATCATTTTTCAATATTGCTAACTAGATTTCCTATAGATCCTCGAAAATATTGCATTCGCATTCATAACATCGCATAGCAGGTTTCTTACAATAGGTCTCTCATCCTTCCTCGCTATTTATTTTAGCGTCATGGATCTCGAGAAATCAGTCAAAAATCTTCAGGCTCAGAACAACCAGTTCCAAGAGATGATCCTTAACTTGGCCAAGGGGCAAGAAGAATTGAAGGCACTTCTGATCGAGAAGGAAAAGAATCAACATAAGCCTAAGCGGTCATTTACTCCGTTGCACATGCCGCTGTCTCAAGTTTTGCAACAACTGCTCAATCAGAACTTGATAACTCTATTGCCTCCATATTCATTTCCTACTAATCCCACTCCTGGGTACAAGTACCATGCGAGGTGTGCTTATCATTCGAATAATCCTAGTCATGATACAGAGGATTGTTGGCAATTGAAGCACAAGATTCAAGACTTCATTGATGACAAGATCATTGACTTCAACTCACATGAGGAACCTCATATGGCTAATGTTGTATACAATCGGAAAGGTCGTAATGAACGCAACCAATCTGTGGGGACAATTATGATCTCTACACTAGTTCCAAAACAAGGACGCAAGTCAGATGCACCTAAGCGTCAGTTCACAAAGATCAATATGTCACTGGCTCAGGCATTACAATACTTGCTGAACTCAGAGGGTATTACTTTAAAGGATCCCCCTAAGAATCCTAGTACTTCCGCTCACGGCTATAATCCCAATGCGAGATGTGCATACCACTCTGGTAGCCCTGGTCACGATACAAATAGTTGCTGGACGCTGAGGAACAAGATTCAAGACATGATCGATGCTGGTGAAATTAAATTCAACCATCCCAAGACTCCTGTAGTGATCACTACTCCCAGGCCTAATCACGACAAGACTGATTAATGTCTAGAAGGATGAACTTTTTAATCATTAGACTTATTTTCATGCGCAATTTCTATTATGTTCGTTTAAACATTCGACTTATGATAGACATTATCCATTTTAATAATCATCATCAATGCATTGCATATGTTTGTCTTGAATAAATCATTTCGCTATCACTCATTTTAAATTATGTCTTTACTTTGCATATTGTTTTGTGATATTCAACTCCTGCTAAGTTGTAAGCCTTTTAAGGGAGGATGACGAAAACGATACCGCAACCTCATACAGTATGCTTTTGAGCGGACTATGCTGACGATGTACAGGCATTGTTTCAATTCCTAAACAGTGGAGATATAAGGATGTTAATCCCTTGTAAACCCTTCTGAGCCTAAGAAGTAGAAGTTTTCTTTCTCATACAAATTAAAACCCTAAATCATAACCTGGGGCAGGGTAGTTATTTAGTTAACTCAATTATACAAGTTGTTTGCTACACAAATAATGATGGGTTCCCGTAACCATTAAGTCAGGCAGTCGATATCCACCAAAAAGAAAAAAGATGTTAAGTCAAAACCTATGAAGGAGACTTATTAAATATCGAAACATCCCGCTGACTGTAATCTCAAAATAAACAGTTCAGGCAAAAGTTAGGGATAACAAAGTCAAAAAGGAGGATGCTAAAAATCCTCGACAAAAGAAAACATTTCAAAAGAGGTCACTGCAAATCCTCGGCAAAAAGAAAGTGTTATAAAAAGGATGACTGCCTGTCCAAATTAAACTTTTGATATTTTAACCATCATCAAATAACAATGCTACAACTTCAAGCTTCGCTAAGGCTTAAACGCAGAATTAACTGAGCATAGGACCGAAGAACATCACGAAGATTGGGATGGGTACAAATAAACTTTGAGCCATTATTCTTTGTTTCTTAAACCGTGAACCAAGCCATGTTACAACCCTTGAAAGTCCTAACTGAAGCATGGTTAGTTCGAAAGCATATTGTCACCAAAAGGGTATCCTGACTCCTTAAGGTTTACCACAAATGCTGAGTTGATATTTCGTTTTTACAAACATCACATTTTTATAAACATCACGCTTTTACATCTTCCGTTTTAATGTTTTCCAACAAAAAAAACAAGACAGACATATGCATTGCATCTCATGAATTCATCATTAAACATATTTTGCTACATAATTTCAAATGTTAGCATCAGGAAGAATTTACACAGGATACGAATAATGACTAAAAGTCATCCCGACAGACGAAACCACTTCAGTAACAATAACTCTTACACCTGACTCAATTAGAAGTCAACGTATATAAGGGGCATGACGCAATTTATCTAGTCAATACGGGGCAACCAAGTCAAGATTCCGAGAATCTCTCAAGAGTGCCAAACAATCAGGGGTATGCACCCAAGTGGGTCTGAAGCTACTTCCCGATCAGACAGGGACATCACCCTAAGTGTATGAGTACTAGGGGCATCACCCAAAGTATATGTCCAAAGGTCCTCACAAGGCGGATCTCTCCAAGGTCCCTACTAGTAGGGGCAAAGTTGTGCAAAGCCTGTTTGACACTTCAACCAACACTCATTGGTGTGTCCCAATCAATACAAATCCAGGAATGGCAGTTACTATGATACCAGGGGCAACGTTCAAGACATCCATGCCTCCCCACAAATCCGAATTCACAGGACCATATCCCCACAGAGTAATCATTAAGAAGATATCTTCAAATGTTCTTGTCCCAACAAAGACTTAGTTCCTCAACAGAGTTTACATCTTCTGCCAGTTCCCCGACACTTTTCTCTTCCCCAAACGGGTTTATTCATCTCTCTTTACCCCCAGTCAGGGTACATCAAAGATCAATCATCCAAATCGCTTTCATCCCCAAGCAGAAATCATAAATCCCCAGCTGAGCATCTTCAAGACAAGATCAAACATCAAAATCACAACAATACAGAGATTTAGTTTCTCAAAATACTCCCAACAGCATCAGTCATACATCATATACATCACATACATGTTCACACATTGCATACATTACTTCATGATAAAAATACAAGTTTCTCATTTATTTTGAGGACTCCATCTCATTTATTACATGCATCATAAACATTGCATAAAACTGACATTATCTTACAGGTACATTACAAAGACAAATCAAAGATTCAAATCTGAAATTCATTCAAGGCAAAGCCTAACGCATGGCTCATTCTGACCATTATTGGATCCGGTCAAACATACGACCCATCCTCAGTAGCCTAACGTATGGCTTATTCAGAGTTATCAATACATTTGATTCGGCCTAACGTACGACCCATCTTTGACAGCCTGACGCGTGGCTCATTCTGATACTTCTCGAAATAGTGGATCTAGTCTAACGTACGACTCATCCGAGCTCAGCCTAACGTACGGCTCATTCTGTTACTTCTCAAATACAAAGGATCCAGTCTAACGTACGACTCATCCTAGAATGCAACCTGACGAACGATGAACTCTGATAACTATCAACACAAGGGATCCGGTCTAACGCACGACCCATCCTTCAGCCTAACGCACGACTTTCCAGACATTTATCAAATGCAAATTGGATCCGGTCTAACGCACGACCCATCCTTCAGCCTAACGCACAGCTTTCCAGACATTTATCGAATGCAAATTGGATCCGGTCTAACGCACGACCTATCCTTCAGTCTAACGCGCAACTTTCCAGACATTTATCAAATGCAAATTGGATCCGGTCTAACGTGCGACCCATCCTTCAACCTAACGCACGGCTTTCCAGACATTTATCGAATGCAAATTGGATCCAGTCTAACGCACGACCCATCCTTCAGCCTAACGCACGGCTTTCCAGACATTTATCAAATGCAAATTGGATCCGGTCTAACGTACGACCCATCCTTCAACCTAACGTACGACTTTTCCAGACATTTATCAAATGCAAACTGGACCCAGTCTAGCGTAGGACTCGTCCTAAAAAGTATAGCCTACGTACGGTTTACTTTGACACTTATCAATACAATGGATTCAGTCTAACGTACGACTCATGCTAAGTATATCCTTCAGATACGATCTAACGTACGACCTATTCTGACTCTCAAGTCTATCAAGCTGGATGGCATCTTTAAGCCCATCTCAATCATGTCTCTCAACATCCGGATGGCATCTTTAAGTCCATCTCCGGCAATACTCTGCCTGGATGGCATCTCTAAGCCCATCCCCGATGGTACAAATTTCTGGGTATTTTAGTGTTCAATCCTCTTCCACCTTCAGATACCGACTGGCATACAAACCACTCTACATCTTCAGGTTTAAGAAGATTGAACAGGGGCAGCTGTCATACCCCAAAATTTGCCCATCTCATTTCTCCTTTTAAGCTCATACCAAAGTTCAAGACTCAAAGACACACTCTCCTAAACAATGTCCCAATGAACTAGGGTTTTGAATTCTCTAAAGAAAATCAATGAATCAAGGTCCCCAATGGATTTCATTTGACTTATGATGTTTCAAACTATCTCTATGACAAAGTACAAGCTTCAATTCTAAGGATTGACCAGTCAATTGCTCAGAAAGTCAACAGTCAACTAGTTTGACCTAAAAGTCAACTGTGGTCAAAGTAAAGTCAAAACTCCTGATTTTTTGTCAACATCCTTACTTTGAAGCATCATTCATCATTTGATCAAGGATTGATCATGATTCATCAAGGAAAGTTCAGAAATCAACAAAACCTAAAGTTTCTAAATTAGGATTTTTTGACCTAAAGTCAACTGAACTTTGACCAGCCATAACTTCCACATGGAACATCAGAAATTTCCCATCCAAGGCTCAATTTGAAGGAAATTGTATTCTCTACAACTTTGTCTCTCAGAAGCCAAGTCCAAAAATGCTTCATTTGAGAGATATGGATCAAAATATTACAGGTCCTTTTTGGAAGTCAACCAAAAGCAGTTTTTTGTCAAAGCCCATATCATCAAGATAAAATATCCAAATGGAAAAAAGCTTCCAAAGTGGCTTGTAGAAGACATCTTTAGGTTTCCAAAAAGTCCTAGAAATCCTCCATATCTTAAATATTGAGAGAGATATGCCTTGTCGAAGTTGGACAATTTTGAAAGAAAAATGTGATGTAAAAGTGGTTCAAAATGAATTTCTTTGCAAACAAATCCAATCTTTTTTGGCCCAATCTGCATCCTCATGATATCCAAGGCCCCAAAACCAATTTCCACTGTTATACTCCAAAATATTCCCATCTCATTGCACCTTTCAAGCTCATACCAAGGTTCAAGAATCAAGGTTTAACCTCAAGCACACCCTCCAAAACAATGGCTCAAGGAATTAGGGTTTTGAATTCTCTGAAGAAAATTAATGCATCAAGGTTTCCAATGGATTTCATATGGCTTATGATGGTTCAAACTATCTCTATGGCAAAGTACAAGCTTTAATTCCAAGGATTGCTCAGTCAATTGTACAAAACGTCAACGATCAACTAGTTTGACCTAAAAGTCAACTGTGGTCAAAGTACAGTCAAAACTCCTGATTTTTTGTCAACATCCTTATTTTGAAGTATCATTCATCATTTGATCAAGGGTTGATCATGATTCATCAAGAAAAGATCAGAAATCAACATAACCAAAAGTTTCTAAATTAGGGTTTTCATCGGAGAAAGTCAACTAAACTTTGACCAGCCATAACTCCCACATGGAACATCAGAAATTTCCCACCCAAAACTCATTTTTAAGTAAATTGAATTCTCTACAATTTTATCTCTCACAAGCCAAGTCTAAAAATGCTTCATTTGAGAGATATGGATCAAAAGATTATAGGTCTTTTTTGAAAGTCAACCAAAAGCAGTTTTTTTTCAAAGCCCATATCATCAAGATAAAATCTTCAAATGAAAAAAGCTTCCAAAGGGGCCTATAGAAGACATCTTGAGGTTTCCAAAAAGTCCTAGAACTCCTCCATATCTTAAAAATTGAGGGAGATATGCCTTGTCAAAGTTGAATCATTTTAAGGAAAAAAATGTGAAATAAAAGGCTTCCAAATGACTTTCTTTGCAAAGAGGCCCAACTTTTTGTGACCCAAACTTGTTCCCCAAGTTATCAAAGATATCCAATCCAAGTGCCACGAATTTATCATGAATATTTGATTTTTAGTTGAATTTTATTCATTTAAAAGAGGATTTAAATCAAATAAAAGATGAAAATTCAAGAATATTTGATTAGGCCTTAATTTCCAATCAAATCATATAATCATCATATTTTTCATCCAATTTCGTGCATAATGGTATTGGTAAGATTGGATCAAAATTAGGCCAATTTAGAAAGATTTGTAAATCAAATTTCCAACAAATACAAGTAATTGATTAAATAAGATTTATTCAGTTTTGGTGACCTAAATGGTTCTAGTATATAAGCATGACCATTCTAAATACTAGGGGACGAATTTTGGAGTTCAAGGAGGCAAGGTTTCGTGTGGCCATATTCTTCAAAAAGTGAGAAAGTCGTATTGAAAAACCCAGTCATTCTTAAAGGGAAAGAACGATCTCTAACTATTCCTTAGGTAAAATAAGGGAAGAATGCATTACTTTTGAGTTCTTATAGTGCCCATAACATGTATATCAATGACACATATTCATGCACATGTTTGCTTTTCGTATCTCTATTTTCATCATGTTTCAATATGATTTAACGGTGTATTTAAGATCTTGATGGAGTTTAGGGAAGGTTTGAACCCTTAAATAGGAAAATCAACGCAAACATGAAGGAATGCCATGGTTAGGGTTCCATGGAGGGAAGCTCTCGGATTCCATGTTCCAGGCCGTATTAGTGCAAAACGATTGCACCAATGAACTCAGGGCATCCCAATTAGTAAATCTGGGCAGTTTAATCTTACGTTTAAATCGTTTTGCAGGTTTTGAATTCTTGCAGTAGTAGCTACGAAACCTTCGTTGTTAAACCGTAGCTAATTCGAGGGAGTTTCGAAGCTAATATGGACATGGTGAATGAAAAAGATGATGAATAGTGCATCCCCATGCGTGGCTTAACGTGATTCGTCAGTCAACAGCCAGACTTCTCTCTCCGCGTCTAATTGGATGCGCGTGTTAGTGAGGGCCCCACGTGGAATGCTTGGTTTGACTGGCCCCATTTATGAATTTGTTTCTTTTATAAATATTCTTTTGTAATTACTTATTGACTAACAATCAAAGCTTCATTGGTAAAGATATTCGCTGGGGACCTGCTTGACCCATGTTCGAACCCCAGGCAGGACGTGATTATTTTTTCAAATTGAGGACGTGATTATTTTTTCAAATTGTTGTCTGCAGATCCTGTACCTCCAGCGCACACAAGACTATGGTACACCTTTGGATTGCAGCCCTCAGATCTTTCTAGCCTCAGATCCGACGCTTCCAAACCTGCGAGTACACCATGAACCTTCACCAGCATGCAACATAGGATCCAGAGCTAAGTTTCTTTTTTATTTTATTTTATTTGTAAATCTTTTTATCTATTTTCTTTTCTCTATTTTTCTTATTATTATTTTAAAAATTATTTTTAAACATGTTATTTATTTATTAAATAAATATTTTCACGACTCTTTTAATTTATTTAATCGAACTTTCGATTTTCTTAAATTCTCAAATATATTAAATTATTCATTTTTCATGCTTAAACCAGTTGCTTTAAACCTGGTTTTATTTTAGCTATTTTTCATCATGACCACTAATCACTGTTACTGGTAGGTGTTGTCCTTTAACCCTAGTTTAGGTTTTTACCTGTTTCCCTTTTGCCGCGCCCTTTTTGGTTTGCCTATATAATTAATTTTTGATCTGCCACGTTATAATTGTTGAGGACTTTAATGCACTAATATTTTTCTTCTTCGTGGCTAATTTTCAGGATTAACCAAGATCCTTCAGCCACGCGCCATACCAGATCAAAAAAGCTAAGTTTCTAAATCATTTTATTTTTATTTTTATTTTCTATTTCGCCTTTTGCCCAAAATAGGGTTTACTTCAAATAGTCAATGAATCCCTCCTACACTCACCCCTTTTTATTTTCCTCTTAATTTTCAGAGCTGATCAAGGGTTCGAGGAAGGTCAAGGCTCAAGATAATTAAATTAATTATTCATCCCTCTTATTTCCTGCTTTTATTTCCTTTTCCCCGCAGGTGTTTATTGTAATAGTGTAGGACTTTATTTTTTCCTGCCTTTAATTTCTGCAATTTTAAACTGCGTGGTTAGTAATCTTAGGGAGTGCAAGACTATTAACTGAATCTAGATCACTAATTTATAAGATAAATATCATCGAAGTTAACCACGTGATTGTGCACCCACACACCTTTAGGGTAATCCCTCTGGTTGCCTTGTTGCCTTATTATTGTTGCCTTGTTGCCTTAGTGATTATGCCTTAAAATAGTCAAGTCCCTCGATTCCGAGGATACCTAAAGCAAGGTTGCCTAAAGAGATTAAAAATCATCTAGTCCCTCGAAGTTGCCTCGGTAAAACATGATGATTGTCCTAATTGTAAAGGTATCCTCGCATGATGCCTAAAAATATTAAATGACTATTATATCCTTCCCTTAGATTACCTACCCTCTCTATGGCAGGGATAGTCTTGTGGCGAACGATAAACCTCGATGACCCTTAAACATCCAATTGAAAGACTTTCTGCCCTCTCATGGTATGGATAGACTCTTTCACCCTGAAAAGCTAAAAGAACAAATTTCAAAACTTAGGGTAGTTGCTACTAATTGCTTGCTCTAAATTCAAAATCTTTTTCCCACTCTTTTCAAAAATCAAATTCAAAAAGACTACGCTTATTTACAAGCTAAAGTTCTTATTCAAATTTCTATTCACAAAGTGAGCTAAGCAATTAAGAGCCCATGGATAACCATGGATACAAAGGGTGCTTTAAACCTTCCCTTTGTATAACTTACCCCCCGAACTCAAAATTTCTTTTAAAGGTTTTTTTCTGTTCTTTTAGCCTTTCTATAAATTGGATAAAATAAAAGTCGGTGGCGACCCTTGCGTACCGCGACATTTTCTTTAAAAAGTCGGTTCACCGTATTACAACCACGAAATTGCATGATTTATTTGATTTATTATGAATTTTTATTCATTTAAAAGGCAATTAAACTCAAATAAATCAAGTAGAAAATCAAGGATTTGATTTAAGAAGCAATTTGAATCAAATTTAATTACCAATCACACTCCAAATTGACACAAATTCGTGCAAATCAAGTCTTGTCAAGATTGGATTGGAATTGACCATAATTAGAAAGTTTCACAAATCAAATTTCTCAAAGTTCCAATCTTGATTCAAGGAGGATTTGATTCTGTTTTATTGACCTAATTCCATCTAATATAAAGGCACAAGCAGTCCAAAGCGTGGGGGGAGAATTCAAAAGGTTTTTGGCAGCCTTAGGAGACCATAACCAAGTTCATCAAAACTCAAGAAAAATCAAAAGTGTTCTTGGATTTTAAGATCGATTCAAGGCGTTTTAAGGATTCCATTACGTTCCTAGGAGATTATTGAAGGAATCCTGATCATTCACGAAGGCTGAAGCATCCAGAATCACTCTCAATTTGTCACGGTTTGTCAAGAACGATTTACATTTGACTATGCCAAATTATACGTTATAAATGATTTTTGGTTATGTGTTTGAGTTTGTATGATCATAAGGAACGTTTCTGGATTGACAATTTGGAGTTTCGTTGCAAGATTACCAATCCGCCATTGATAGGGTTCCAAGTTTGGAATTAGGGTTTTTCTAAATAACCAAAATTAGGCAAAACGATGGGTACCATCGTGTTCGGAGGGTCAATTTGTGTGACCTTGATGATTGCATGTGATAACTGTTAGAACAAGATTTGTTCTGATCAATATTCTTAGTTTTGATGATAACAAGGATATGAATTTTGTGTGAGATAATGTGGTACTCTAATACATTGCAATTTCCCTTTCAGGAAATATATAAAGAGTATGCACAAATCAGCGCTTAGAAGCTTTGTCTCAGAAGGTTCAGCATGCAACATCAGAACATGGTCTGGCAAGACATCAGAAGATGGTCAAGGCAGAATCAGAACATGGGTCTATGGAAGCATCAAAAGAACTTGAGATCAGAAGCAGAAGCACTGAAGTTCTCATGGTATCACGCTCAGAAGCACTTCAAGGTCAGAAGACAAGAAGATGCTATGCACCAAGCTGTTTGACTCTGATGATATTCAAACGTTTTATTCACAAACATCAGATCAGAAGAAAGTACAGGTGGCAGGCTACGCTGACTGACAAAAGGAACGTTGGAAGCTATTAAAGGCAACGTCAGTAGACACAGCGTGAACAAGGCTTGAGGTAGTTGACAAAAGCGTGAAACATTAAATGCAATGCTGTACGGAACACGCAAAGCATTAAATGCTCCCAAAGGTCATCTTCTCAAGTGCCTATAAATATGAAGTTCTGATGAGAAGCAAGGTTGACGATTTGCTAACAATTAACTTGCTGAAACGCTGTTCAATTCAAAGATCGGAAACTTCATCTTCATCAAAGCTCACTACATTGCTGTTGTAATATATTAGTGAGATTAAGCTTAAACTTTAAGAGAAATATCACTGTTGTGATTATAGCTTTTTAGAAGCATTGTAATACTCTTATTTGATTACATTAATTTGTAAGTAACTAGAGTGATCAAGTGTTGATCAGGATACTCTAGGAAGTCTTAGCTTGTGTCTAAGCAGTTGTAATTAGAGTGATCACGTGGTGGTCAGGATACTCTAATAAAGTCTTAGCTTGTGTCTAAGCATTGGTTCCTAGAGTGATCAGGTTGTGATCAGGATACTCTAGAAGACTTAGTCGTGGGCTAAGTGGAAAACCATTGTAATCTGTTGCGATTAGTGGATTAAATCCTCAGGTGAGGTAAATCACTCCGTGGGGGTGGACTGGAGTAGTTTAGTTAACAACGAACCAGGATAAAAATAACTGTGCAATTTGTTTTTATTGTTCGAGTTTTTAAGACTACACTTATTCAAACCCCCCCTTTCTAAGTGTTTTTCTATCCTTCAATTGGCATCAGAGCGCCGGTTCTAAGGTGCAAGCACTTAACCGTGTTTAGAAAAGATTCAGGAAGAGAAAAACGCTTCAGTAAAAGATGGATGGTGAAACTCAAACAAATCCAACTGCATCTACATCTGGCTCTGCTGAGCAATACAATGGTAACAATGGTTATACTAGACCACCAGTATTCGATGGTGAAAACTTTGAATATTGGAAAGATAAACTGGAAAGTTACTTTCTTGGTCTGGATGCTGATCTATGGGATCTTCTGATGGATGGTTACAAACATCCAGTGAAAGCCAGTGGCGTAAGGCTTACAAGGCAAGAAATGGATGATGATCAAAAGAAGCTTTTCAAGAATCATCATAAATGTAGGACTGTTTTGCTGAATGCTATCTCTCATGCTGAGTATGAGAAGATATCTAACAGGGAAACTGCCCATGATATATATGAGTCATTGAAAATGACCCATGAGGGAAATGCTCAAGTCAAGGAGACTAAAGCTCTTGCTCTAATCCATAAATATGAAGCCTTCAAGATGGAGGATGATGAAGATATTGAGAAGATGTTCTCAACATTTCAAACTCTAACTGCTGGATTGAGAGTTCTGGATAAAGGCTACACCAAGGCTGATCATGTAAAGAAGATTATCAGAAGCTTACCCAGAAGATGGGGTCCAATGGTGACTGCATTCAAGATTGCCAAGAATCTGAATGAAGTTTCTTTGGAAGAGCTTATCAGTGCCTTGAGAAGCCATGAAATAGAGCTGGACGCAAACGAGCCTCAGAAGAAAGGTAAGTCTATTGCATTAAAATCTAATGTTAAAAAATGCACTAACGCTTTTCAGGCTAGAGAAGAAGATCCTGAAGAATCATAATCTGAAGAAGAAGATGAACTGTCCATGATCTCTAGAAGGGTAAACCAACTCTGGAAGAGCAAGCAAAGGAAGTTCAGAGGCTTCAGAAGTTCAAAGAGATTTGAACGAGGAGAATCTTCTGGTGACAGAAGATCTGACAAGAAGAAGGCTGTCTGCTATGAGTGCAATGAGCCTGGACATTACAAGAACGAGTGTCCAAAACTTCAGAAGGAGAATCCCAAGAAGAAGTTTCATAAGAAGAAAGGTCTTATGGCAACATGGGATGATTCTGAATCAGAATCAGACTCTGAAGGAGAGCAGGCCAACTTCGCGTTGATGGCTACAGAAGATGATGAATTTGAATCTACATCAGAATCAGATTCTGAAGAGGTATTTTCTGAACTATCTAGAGAAGAGTTAGTTTCCAGTTTAACAGAACTTCTGGAACTCAAGGCTCATCTTAGTATCAAATACAAAAAGCTGAAAAAGCAGTTTGAATTTGAAACTAAGAAGCTGGAAGTGGAAAATTTTGAACTGAAGGAAAAAGTTTTAAATCTATCCAAAGATAGTGGATCTCCTTCTGAAACAGAAAAATCCATTCCTAGCATGAACCATATTCTGAAAGAATATGACTCGAGCTTCAAAAAGTTCTTATCTAGAAGTATTGGCAGAAGTCATCTTGCTTCTATGATATATGGTGTTTCTGGAAACAGAAGGTTTGGTTTTGGCTATGAGGGTGATACCTCACATAAATTTGAACCTATTGATGATCTGAAGATCACATACAAGCCATTGTATGATCAGTTCAAATATGGCCATGCACATGATATTAGGCTCACTTCACATGCACAGAAGTTTAACACTGTTCACACCAAGAAGCTTGTGACACATCCTAAGAAATATCATGCTGACAAACCTAAAGAATATCATGTTGTTCCTCCTGTTAAATATTTTGCTAAACCCAAGTTCAATCAGAACTTGAGGAGAACTAACAAGAAAGGACCCAAGAAATTGTGGGTACCTAAGGAGAAGATAATTTCTGTTGCAAATATCCTTGGCGGCAAAGAGGACAAAAAGCAAAATGTCATGGTACCTGGACTCTGGGTGCTCGCGACACATGACGGGAAGAAGGTCTACATTCCAAGACCTGGTGCTTAAACCAGGTGGAGAAGTCAAGTTTGGAGGAGATTAGAAGGGCAAAATCATTGGCTCTGGAACCATAAGTCTTGGTAACTCTCCTTCCATAACTAATGTACTTCTTGTTGAAGGATTAACGCATAACTTATTGTCCATAAGTCAATTAAGTGACAATGGTTATGATATAATCTTCAATCAAAAGTCTTGCAAGGCTGTAAGTCAGAAGGATGGCTCAATCCTATTTACAGGCAAGAGGAAGAACAACATTTATAAGATTGATCTTTCTGATCTTGAGAAGCAGAAGGTGACTTGTCTTATGTCTGTTTCTGAAGAGCAATGGGTCTGGCACAGAAAATTAGGTCATGCTAGTTTGACAAAGATTTCTCAGATTAACAAACTAAATCTGGTCAGAGGACTCCCAAATCTGAAATTCAAATCAGATGCTCTTTGTGAAGCATGTCAGAAGGGCAAGTTCTCCAGACCTGCATTCAAGTCTAAGAATGATGTTTCTACCTCAAGGCCGTTAGAACTCTTGCACATTGATCTGTTTGGCCCAGTCAAAACAGCATCTGTCAGAGGGAAGAAATATGGATTAGTCATCGTTGATGATTATAGCCGCTGGACATGGGTAAAGTTCTTGAAACACAAGGATGAGTCTCATTCAGTGTTCTTTGAATTCTGCACTCAGATCCAATCTGAGAAAGAGTGTAAAATCCTAAAGGTTAGAAGTGATCATGGTGGTGAATTTGAGAACAAATTCTTTGAGGAGTTCTTCAAAGAAAGTGGTATTGCCCATGATTTCTCTTGCCCTAGAACTCCACAGCAAAATGGAGTTGTAGAGCGAAAGAATAGGACTCTACAAGAAATGGCCAGAACCATGATCAATGAAACCAATATGGCTAAGCATTTCTGGGCATAAGCAATAAACACTGCGTGTTATATTTAGAATAGAATCTCTATCAGACCTATTCTAAATAAGACTCCTTATGAATTGTGGAAGAACAGAAAGCCCAACATTTCATATTTCCATCCTTTTGGATGTGTATGCTTTATTTTGAATACTAAAGATCATCTTGGTAAGTTTGATTCTAAAGCACAAAAGTGTTTCCTTCTTGGATATTCTGAACGCTCTAAAGGCTACAGAGTATACAATACTGAAACATTGATTGTAGAAGAATCAATCAATATCAGGGTTGATGATAAGCTTGGTCTTGAAAAACCAAAGCAGTTTGAGAATTTTGCAGATATAGATATTGATATATCAGAAGCTGTAGAACCAAGAAGCAAAGCTGCAGAAGCTGGCAGTCTCAGAAGCAATGGATCAGAAGATCAAGTTGCTGCATCTTTAGAGAATCTCAGGATTTCTTAAGAGCCAACAGTCAGAAGATCACCTAGACTTACTTCAGCTCATTCAGAAGATGTGATCCTTGGGAAGAAAGATGATCCCATCAGAACAAGGGCATTCCTTAAGAACAATGCAGAATGTCAATTAGGTCTTGTTTCTTTGATCGAGCCAACTTCTGTTGATCAAGCTCTAGAAGATCCAGACTGGATAATTGCCATGCAAGAAGAACTAAATCAGTTTACAAGGAATGACGTATGGGACTTGGTTCCTAGACCAAAAGGATTTAACATCATCGACACTAAGTGGGTGTTCAGAAACAAGCTAAGCGAGAAGGGAGAAGTGGTAAGAAACAAAGCCAGACTGGTTGCTCAAGGTTATAGTCAGCAAGAAGGGATTGACTACACAGTAACCTTTGCACCAGTGGCCAGGTTAGAATCTATTCGTCTATTAATTTCTTTTGCCACTCAACATAACATCACTCTTTATCAGATGGATGTCAAGAGTGCCTTCTTAAATGGTTATATAGATGAAGAAGTTTATGTCCATCAACCTCCTGGTTTTGAAGACTCCAAGTCTCCAAATCATGTTTTTAAATTAAAGAAATCATTATACGGATTGAAGCAAGCTCCTAGAGCTTGGTATGAACGTTTGAGTTCTTTCCTTCTGGAAAATGGTTTCACTAGAGGAAAAGTGGACACTACTCTCTTTTGTAAAACATTTAAAAAGGATATTTTAATTTGTCAAATATATGTTGATAATATTATCTTCTGAACATCTAATGCTACACTTGGAAAGGAGTTTGCTGAGTCTATGCAGGCTGAATTTGAAATGAGCATGATGGGAGAACTCAAGTATTTCCTTGGGATTCAAATCAACCAAACTTCTGATGGAACCTATGTTCATCAAACGAAGTATGTGAAAGAACTTCTGAAGAAGTTTAATCTTTCTGAAAGCAAAGAAGCCAAAACTCCTATGCATCCAACATGTGTCCTAGGTAAGGATGAGGTAAGTAAGAAGGTAGATCAGAAGTTGTACAGAGTTATGATTGGATCTCTTCTATACCTAACTGCTTCTAGACCTGACATTCTCTTTAGTGTTTGTTTGTGTGCTAGATTCCAATCAGATCCGAGAGAATCTCATTTAACTGCGGTTAAGAGAATTCTGAGGTATCTGAAAGGTACTACTAATGTTGGTTTAGTTTACAGAAGATCCAAAGATTACAACTTAGTAGGATTCTGTGATGCTGACTATGCTGGAGATAGAATTGAAAGGAAGAGCACTTCTGGAAGTTGTCAATTTCTTGGAAGTCATCTGATCTCATGGTACAGCAAGAAGCAAGCTACAATTGCTCTCTCAACAACAGAAGCAGAATATGTTGCTGCTGCAGGTTGTAGCACACAAATGCTCTGGATGAGAAGTCAGCTAGAAGATTATCAGATATATGAGAGTAACATTCCTATCTTCTGTGATAATACTTCTGCTATATGTTTATCTAAGAATCCTATCTTACATTCAAAAGCTAAACATATTGAGATTAAACATCATTTCATAAGGGACTATGTTCAGAAGGGTGTTATATCTTTAAACTTTGTGGATACAGACCATCAATGGGCTGATATCTTTACAAAACCCCTTGCTGAAGATAGGTTTAAGTTCATTCTGAAGAATATCAGTATGGATTTATGCCCAGAATGAGAAGATGAGAAGATCTTATGTATGAGTATCTTCTGAAATGAGATTGGATTAGTCTTTTATAAGAAGTTCTGATTGTAATCAATTAGAAGTAGTGACTCAGTTATTACTAACGTTTCATTGTCTAAGTTGACTCAGAATCTCTTTAAAAGTAAAACAGCTGTAACTGACTATCCAGATGGTAAACACGTGTTCACTATTTCTGGACAAACGTGCGTGCAGTTGAGGGGACGCCTACTTAGGTAATTGTGCTAATCACTTCTTTTGTCATTATTATCTCTCCTCACGTCATGTAACATTAAATGCCATTCATCATTTCTTTTATTGTCCTTTTCGTTTTTATACCCGTCAAACGTTTCCCTTCCCTAGAACGTTTCCTTCCCCACATTCCCTCTATTTATTTCTCCATGTCTTTGCATTCTTCAATCAATCTTTGCGCTCTCTCTCTCTCTTTCTCTCACTTTTCTATGAATATTTTTTTGCATAAACCTTAGTTTATTCATCTTCAACCTAGCATTCACCATGAATCCGTCTTCAAGTTTCTCTCAAGAGGTTTCGCCACTGAAAACTTGCTTCAACCCTCCATCAGTAATGGAAGTTTTGTGCAAATCTCATGTGGACGCTGATGATTTGGGTGTTTATGGTTTCAACCAAGATGCAAAGGCGAAGGCTCAAGGGTGGTCGATCCATATGAATAGAACGGTTGGAAGGGTTGTCTGGTTCCAGGTTGAGAAACAAATATCGGGGATCACTGACATTGATTCCAAGACGGATCTCTCAGGATTCCAAGAAGTCTCGAGTCAGATCTCTTCTGTGATGCTGTTATCAACATTTATCCAAAGGAAGAAGACTTTCTTGAGATTTTGGATGATGTTAAGGATCATGTTCTTGACTTCTATGTTAAGGGAAAGCCCCGTTTGAGACATTAGCTCTCTTCCTGTGAACTGTCTCTCACTTCCTCCTTGAATTCATGCATCTCTCCTACAGTGGAGGTTCTAGTCTGGACAGGCATGCAGAGTTTCAAGCTTTCATGGCTGAACAAACTGAGAAGACCGCAGGGATTCATGATATGTTAGCTAAGATTATGTCTAAGCTAGGGTTGTAGTCCTTAAGTCTTTGTAGTTTTCCTTCCTTGTTGCATTTGTTTTCTCCATACATCTTTTGTAATCCTGCTTGTTTAAATCAATGAAAAGTTTAATTCTGTCTCTTTCCTTTGTCCTGTGCTTACATCTGAATATTTTATATTCTTTTTGATGTTATGACAAAAAGGGGGAGAAAATATATGATAAATGATCTGATTAATATTATCAGTTACCGGGTAAAAAGGCCCCACATTACTAACAGAACTTGTAAAGTTCTATTCTTTAAGTTGTGTTGTTGCAGAAATTGAAGATTCTATTTAAAGAGCAACATAAGAAGCAACAAGATAAATCAAGTTCTTGGATTCTTGAAGCAAGCTGAGTGCTATGAAGCTTCAGAATCAGAAGCAGAAGCAGAAGCAAGAATGTTCAGATATTCTGATACATTCTATATGCCTTATATGGCTCTGATACATATTATGTGTTCTGAAACATATTTTATGTTCTGATTCATTCATGCTGACTTTTGTCGTTTAGTTTTTGTTCTATAACATTTCAGGATGTAGAGATGCTCTGATGATGCTCTGGTACATTCAACAATGTTCTGATACAATCTAGCATGAAGTGATGATCAAAGAAATTCAAGTTCTGAAGCTGTCCGATGGAAGCAGAAATCAGAAGCTGTGAATGTTCTGAGGATCTAAAGAAATTCAAAGTTCTGAAGCTGTCCTATGGAAGCAGAAATC
The DNA here is from genome assembly GCF_029867415.1 of Vicia villosa. NCBI lineage: Eukaryota > Viridiplantae > Streptophyta > Magnoliopsida > Fabales > Fabaceae > Vicia > Vicia villosa. The sequence goes on along the minus strand of NC_081185.1, from coordinate 31,368,724 downwards.
AGAAGTCATGAATGTTCTGAAGATCAAGCACTGCGAACGTCTCTACCGAAATAATCAGGGAAGTCTTTTATTATTAAAATTCTTCTAGTATTAATTTCAGGGGGAGATTATTCATCTCAGGGGGAGATTGTTAATCTCAGGGGGAGACATATTCACATGCTTATGCTATAGCTGTGTAATTGTCTTTAGCCGTCTGCTCTTTCTGATCGCAAATTCATATCATTTATATATGTTTTTGTCATCATCAAAAAGGGGGAGATTGTTAGAACAAGATTTGTTCTGATCAATATTCTTAGTTTTGATGATAACAAGGATATGAATTTTGTGTGAGATAATGTGGTACTCTAATACATTGCAATTTCCCTTTCAGGAAATATATAAAGAGTATGCACAAATCAGCGCTCAGAAGCTTTGTCTCAGAAGGTTCAGCATGCAACATCAGAACATGGTCTGGCAAGACATCAGAAGATGGTCAAGGCAGAATCAGAACATGGGTCTATGGAAGCATCAGAAGAACTTGAGATCAGAAGCAGAAGCACTGAAGTTCTCATGGTATCACGCTCAGAAGCACTTCAAGGTCAGAAGACAAGAAGATGCTATGCACCAAGCTGTTTGACTCTGATGATATTCAAACGTTTTATTCACAAACATCAGATCAGAAGAAAGTACAGGTGGCAGGCTACGCTGACTGACAAAAGGAACGTTGGAAGCTATTAAAGGCAACGTCAGTAGACACAGCGTGAACAAGGCTCGAGGTAGTTGACAAAAGCGTGAAACATTAAATGCAATGCTGTACGGAACACGCAAAGCATTAAATGCTCCCAACGGTCATCTTCTCAAGTGCCTATAAATATGAAGTTCTGATGAGAAGCAAGGTTGACGATTTGCTAACAATTAACTTGCTGAAACGCTGTTCAATTCAAAGCTCAGAAACTTCATCTTCATCAAAGCTCACTACATTGCTGTTGTAATATATTAGTGAGATTAAGCTTAAACTTTAAGAGAAATATCACTGTTGTGATTATAGCTTTTTAGAAGCATTGTAATACTCTTATTTGATTACATTAATTTGTAAGTAACTAGAGTGATCAAGTGTTGATCAGGATACTCTAGGAAGTCTTAGCTTGTGTCTAAGCAGTTGTAATTAGAGTGATCACGTGGTGGTCAGGATACTCTAAGAAAGTCTTAGCTTGTGTCTAAGCATTGGTTCCTAGAGTGATCAGGTTGTGATCAGGATACTCTAGAAGACTTAGTCGTGGGCTAAGTGGAAAACCATTGTAATCTGTTGCGATTAGTGGATTAAATCCTCAGGTGAGGTAAATCACTCCGTGGGGGCGGACTGGAGTAGTTTAGTTAACAACGAACCAGGATAAAAATAACTGTGCAATTTGTTTTTATTGTTCGAGTTTTTAAGACTACACTTATTCAAACCCCCCCTTTCTAAGTGTTTTTCTATCCTTCAATAACGACATCGCAAGGAAGAAGACGACCCAAACCAGTCGCGCGCGGGTTTTCATTTGAAATGCTGAATGATTTTATTTTTTTCATATATTATGTTGTATGATTGCCATGTTAACAGCGAAATTGAAGATGGGGCAGCGGCAAAGGGGCGCGTCATAAACGTTTATCCAATGCGCAAGGGCAGGGGTTCGATCCCAGCTTCTTGCGTTGTTCCTTCACTTTTATTTTTTTCTATGGATAACATTGGTTGCAGGTTCAAGTGTTGCTAGCCCACACACGCGTATGATGCACCGGCCAATCTGAGCCATCAGATCAAGAGCTCATCAGATCCAACGTCCCTGAAGACGCGGACGTACCCTAGTCCTTCAGCCATGCGCCACACAGGATCGAAGCTAAGTTTTCTAATTTTTTTTAATTTTTTTAATTATATAAGTACTTTTTTTTTTTACTTATTTATTTTCCCTTTTATTATAATTCCTTTTCTCATTTATTTTTTACTTATTTAAAAATTGATTTTTTATGATAATTTTATACTTATTTATTTTTATCGAGAACTCGATTTTTTTAATAATTGCTTATATGTCTAAAATTCAATCTTCAATTCTTTTACAAATGCTTTTAATCAATTAAAAATTGGGATTTAATCCAACAATTTTTTTTAATGGTTATACTTGACCGAATTTTTTATTTTCCTAACCTTTAATGTTTATTCAAATTATTTTTGTTTAATTTGTATTAACCCTAATTTATCCCGGTAAATCAGGGTTGTAGACCTGTAATGCACTAACATTTCTCTTCTTCGTGCCTAATTTTTAGGGTTAACCAGATCGATTAAAGCTCAAACCTTGTGGTAACCCTAAACTTACCATCTATTTAATTATTTCTTTTCTTGTGGCTTGCCCACAAACTGTTTTTTGCCTTATTATGTAACTGCTCCGAGGTTGTAATAGTAATTAGGATTTAATTTTGCTGCTTTATTTTCTGATTAACTGCGTGGTTAGTAATTTAGGGCGTGAAAACCTTGAATTGAATTTAGAATAATTAATTATAAGATAATATAATTGAATTGAATCACATGATTGTGCACCCACACACCTTTAAAGGTAACCCCTCTTGTTGCCTGTTGCCTTGGTATTTGCTGCCTTGTTGCCTTGTTTATTACAGAATAGTCAAGTCCCTCGGATACGAGGATGCCGTAGCAAATGTTGCCCTCAGTTCATTATCATTACTGAAGATCATAAGTCCCTTCGATGTTGCCTCCGGTTATATGATCTCGTCCCTCGAAGTTGCCTACAATATGATATGATAGTCCCTTTCGATTGCTGAGGTGTCCTCATTGGTTGCCTAAAATGACTATTTTATCCTTCCCTTAGACTACCCGCCCTCTTTATGGCAGGGTCAGTCTTATGGCGAACGATAACTTCGATGACCCTTCAACCTCCAATAAAAGGACTTCCTACCCTCTTATGGTATGGATAGCCCTGAAAGGCTAAAAGAACCTTTTTTAATATTTTAAGGCTAATTACCTCCTAATTGCTTGCTCTGGTTTAAATCTATTTTACCCTTTTATCAAAAAACCTTCAAAAAGGCTACGTTTATTTACAAGCTAAAGTCCTTATTCAATTAAGAGCCCATGGAAAACCATGGATACAAAGGGTGCCTTAAACCTTCCCTTTGTATAAATTACCCCCCGAACTCAAAATCTTTTTAAAAGGTCTCTTTCTGTTCTTTTAGCCTTTCCTAGAAATTGGATAAAATAATAGTCGGTGGCGACTCTTGCTTACCGCGACATTTTCTTTAAAGTCAGTTCACCGTATTACACTCCCTCAAAGAAGTTTGTTACTCTTAAGAGGAAGATGGAATACCTAAGGAAGGACCATATGCCTCAGCATCGTGCTCAACACATGTACTCTCATAATTGAGGCAACAAGAGGTCGGCATGGAGATGCCTCCATTGCGGGAAATATGGTCACATTCAACCTTTTTGCTATAAAATGTATGGTTATCCTAAATCTTACAATCAACCTACAATGAAGAGGAAAAATGTCCAGAAAGTTCAAGTTAAAAAGAATGGAAACCTAAATTATCTATCAATGGCCTCATAGCACACACATCTCTTACACTTTCCTAAGGAGAAGACTGGTATTTTACAAGTGGGTGTTCCAGGCACATGAATGGTAAGAAGACTTATCTTGAGGACTTGAAGCCTTACTTGAACAGTTATGTCACTTTTGGTGATAGGGAAAAAGGAAGAATAAAGGGAATATGAAAAATGATTATTCTTACTCTACCCTGTATCAATGATATGTTACTGGAAGAAGGTTTAACTGCAAATTTTATTAGCATTAGTCAACTGTGTGATCAAGGACTAAATGTAAACTTCAGCAGACTTGAATGTATTGTTACACGTAAGGATAAAGAAGTTATTATAAAGGGGTCCAAGTATAAAAACAACTGTTATATATGGATATCTTAGCCCTCGTTTTGCATGATATCAAAAGTTGATGAAACTGAGCTATGGAATCAAGAGCTTGGTCATCTCAAACTGAAAGGCACGAAGAAGGCTATCTCTGCTGAAGCCATCAGAGGATTTCCTAATCTGAAGATTGAAGAAGGAAAAATATATGGAGAATGTAAAATATGAAAGCAGACCAAGATGCCCCACAAGGAGCTTCAACATCTAGTCACCTCTAAAGTACTTGTGTTACTTCTTATGGACCTCATGGGACTTATGCAAGTGGAAAGTCTTGGTGGAAAGAGATGTTCATTTGTTTGTATGGATGATTTTTCAAGATATACATGGGTTAACTTCATTAGAGAAAAATATGATACCCAAGAGGTATTCAAAGACCTCTGTCTTCATATCCAAAAGGAGAAAAGAAGTGATATTGTAAAGATGAGAAGTGACCATGGCAAAGAGTTTGAGAACTCTAAATTCACAAAAATTTTCTCTACAGAAGGGATCAATCATGAATTCTCTGCACCTATCACACTACAAAAAATGGGGTGGTAGAACGCAATAATAGAACGTTACAAGAAGCTGCTAGAGTCATGTTACATGCCAAGAATCTATCTTATAATTTTTGGGTTGAAGCCATAAACGCTGCCTATTATGTTCACAATAGGGTGACTATCAAGTATGGAACCAATACCATTTTGTATGAACAGTAGAAAGGAAGGAAACCAAATGATAAATACTTCCATGTCTTTGGTAGTAAGTGCTACATCTTGGTTGATCGTGATCAAAGGACAGAGATGGATCCAAAGAGTGAGGTAGGGATACTCCTTGCATACTCTATAAATAGTATAACATACAAGGTCTATGATCCATTATCGCGTGTGTAACACCCCAATTCTACCCAAGCATATAGGTACAAATATCAGAGTATAAAAATTAAATTCATAAAAACAATTAGGGTATTACACTTAAGTAACCACATCACCAAACATAACATACTCGCAAAAGATGCGTAACACAAATAATCCAAGAGGAAAGATTCTCATAAACACTTGACAGTATTCATATATATATATATATATATATATATATATAATATCCACCGTATTCCTCCAAAATACATCGTACGAGAGGGTGTCCAAAGTACATAATATGAGTACATCCAAAGGATCAAATATACATCAAAAGGATCCTATAAGCATCATCTACAAAATAAGGGTTCGATCCCCCCCTAGGTGTTACGTATCACGAGCGGACGACACCAAAACGGACGACTACTAAAAGAGCACCTACACTTGCGGATCACCTGCACATTACCCACGAGTAGGTAACATTAAGGCAGAAGGGTGAGAATATAATTTATAATGAAAAGCATGATAAATATAGTAATGCCAACAGGTATCGTCAAGAATCATACAACAAAGTAATCCACTAAGTCAGCCACAATCAAAATATAATTAATGCGATAAATGAGTGAGAACATAATGGTAAGTACAAATGGTGATGAATGAGACTCGACTATGCATATGCATGTGGTACCAAATCCGGAGTAAACTCCTCCTTGTCATTATGACAAATACACCTTGCCGAGCATAATGCAGGGACTTCTTTCCCTCAGGAAAATACACCTTTGTCGAGCAGTAAGGTACGACTAACCGTCATCGAGCATTTAGCCCCCACTGATGACCTCTTGCCACTCGGGCAAATACACCTTTTTACCGAGCATTAAGCTCCCACTGGTAATAATTGCCAATTCAGGCCACCTGTTAATAGCATTCTGCCATTAACATAATGAAATGTCATGCTGTGCATACAAACGACTCGATTACATAACAACAACAATAATATAACTCGGTCACATATCTGTAGCGGGGAAAAATCTGATATCGAAGCCATGGGATTGACTCGAATCAATATTCCGTTGTGAAATCGCCACCGCGCTTTATTTTTTCAAAGGAAAAGGGAAAAGAACGTAAAACCCAAAGTTTTGTTTTTAAAACAAGAAAGAGATCTCAGGTACGGGTGTTGATTATATGAGGGGAAGGTTTAAAGCACCCCTCATATCTGTGGTACTCCACAGGAACCTTTTTGAAAATCTGTGTGTGTGTGTGCTAAAAAGGGTTTGTTTTATTTTTAAAATAAGCTCGGCAAAGCGTTAAGCTTTGGGCCTACATACCTCCTCGGTGCAATGGAGAAGTCAGAGCTAATGTAGTTCCGCTTTTGGGAAAAACGTTTTTAAAACGAATAAACACTTTGTTGTCGTTAGAGAGAAATACTCAGCCATTGATCTTGAGCATGAGAACAAACAAGTTCTTTGCATCGCAAATGAAAGAAGGGCGCCAACTCGGATAAAATCAACGAGTATGCCACTAGCTCTCTCACGCGGAAAAGATCTCGTTATTATCAATCAATTTCAAAATCGTGGGGTATAACCACTCGTTTCGACAATTAACGGTGTCTAAACTTTTGAAGAAAAGCCACTAAGGGCGAAAGATATTTTTAAGAAAAAGGTTTTGAAAAGGTTTGCAAACATAAGAATATTTTGGAAAAAGGGAGAAGATTTTGAAAATTTAAGAATGAGAGGAGATGAAGAGGCTAACCTAATGCATAAAATAAAAGCTAAGGAAAGAAACGGTCTAACCGAATAAGAAGCCAACACTTGACATTAAGAGCCAAGGTAGTTTTCCCATCCTTTGGATTTATCAATACCAACACATTAACACTTGGGGATCCAGATGAACTTATTGTCTTAGCACCATTTTTCATTAAGCACATTAAGATTCTGACGAAAACTGGGCAGAGTAACGGCTGTTTTCGGGTAAAATCCTTATATCAGTGCCTTGGAATTAACCATCAAGGGCTTTCAAGGAAATACCTGCACACATAAACATACAACAGAACAATGCCAGACAGACAGAACAATCACAGGATAGTAATAGAATGAGTCCAGAGGTACTAGGTCCATAAGTCCGAATCTCCAAAGTGCTAGGGATAGTAACCGATAGTCCAAAGAGAACCTTATGTATTTTTTAGATTTTTGGTTATTTATTAGTGTTTTAGCGAGAAAATAAAGTATGGTCCAAGTGGACAAAAGAAAAATAACAGAAGTATAAACATATGTCCAAGTGGACAAAGAGAAAATGACGGAAAGTAAATATGATGAAATGATAAAGAGCAACATAAGAAGCAACAAGATAAATCAAGTTCTTGGATTCTTGAAGCAAGCTGAGTGCTATGAAGCTTCAGAATCAGAAGCAGAAGCAGAAGCAAGAATGTTCAGATATTCTGATACATTCTATATGCCTTATATGGCTCTGATACATATTATGTGTTCTGAAACATATTTTATGTTCTGATTCATTCATGCTGACTTTTGTCGTTTAGTTTTTGTTCTATAACATTTCAGGATGTAGAGATGCTCTGATGATGCTCTGGTACATTCAACAATGTTCTGATACAATCTAGCATGAAGTGATGATCAAAGAAATTCAAGTTCTGAAGCTGTCCGATGGAAGCAGAAATCAGAAGCTGTGAATGTTCTGAGGATCTAAAGAAATTCAAAGTTCTGAAGCTGTCCTATGGAAGCAGAAATCAGAAGTCATGAATGTTCTGAAGATCAAGCACTGTGAACGTCTCTACCGAAATAATCAGGGAAGTCTTTTATTATTAAAATTCTTCTAGTATTAATTTCAGGGGGAGATTATTCATCTCAGGGGGAGATTGTTAATCTCAGGGGGAGACATATTCACATGCTTATGCTATAGCTGTGTAATTGTCTTTAGCCGTCTGCTCTTTCTGATCGCAATTTCATATCATTTATATATGTTTTTGTCATCATCAAAAAGGGGGAGATTGTTAGAACAAGATTTGTTCTGATCAATATTCTTAGTTTTGATGATAACAAGGATATGAATTTTGTGTGAGATAATGTGGTACTCTAATACATTGCAATTTCCCTTTCAGGAAATATATAAAGAGTATGCACAAATCAGCGCTCAGAAGCTTTGTCTCAGAAGGTTCAGCATGCAACATCAGAACATGGTCTGGCAAGACATCAGAAGATGGTCAAGGCAGAATCAGAACATGGGTCTATGGAAGCATCAGAAGAACTTGAGATCAGAAGCAGAAGCACTGAAGTTCTCATGGTATCACGCTCAGAAGCACTTCAAGGTCAGAAGACAAGAAGATGCTATGCACCAAGCTGTTTGACTCTGATGATATTCAAACGTTTTATTCACAAACATCAGATCAGAAGAAAGTACAGGTGGCAGGCTACGCTGACTGACAAAAGGAACGTTGGAAGCTATTAAAGGCAACGTCAGTAGACACAGCGTGAACAAGGCTCGAGGTAGTTGACAAAAGCGTGAAACATTAAATGCAATGCTGTACGGAACACGCAAAGCATTAAATGCTCCCAACGGTCATCTTCTCAAGTGCCTATAAATATGAAGTTCTGATGAGAAGCAAGGTTGACGATTTGCTAACAATTAACTTGCTGAAACGCTGTTCAATTCAAAGCTCAGAAACTTCATCTTCATCAAAGCTCACTACATTGCTGTTGTAATATATTAGTGAGATTAAGCTTAAACTTTAAGAGAAATATCACTGTTGTGATTATAGCTTTTTAGAAGCATTGTAATACTCTTATTTGATTACATTAATTTGTAAGTAACTAGAGTGATCAAGTGTTGATCAGGATACTCTAGGAAGTCTTAGCTTGTGTCTAAGCAGTTGTAATTAGAGTGATCACGTGGTGGTCAGGATACTCTAAGAAAGTCTTAGCTTGTGTCTAAGCATTGGTTCCTAGAGTGATCAGGTTGTGATCAGGATACTCTAGAAGACTTAGTCGTGGGCTAAGTGGAAAACCATTGTAATCTGTTGCGATTAGTGGATTAAATCCTCAGGTGAGGTAAATCACTCCGTGGGGGTGGACTGGAGTAGTTTAGTTAACAACGAACCAGGATAAAAATAACTGTGCAATTTGTTTTTATTGTTCGAGTTTTTAAGACTACACTTATTCAAACCCCCCCTTTCTAAGTGTTTTTCTATCCTTCAATAACGACATCGCAAGGAAGAAGACGACCCAAACCAGTCGCGCGCGGGTTTTCATTTGAAATGCTGAATGATTTTATTTTTTTCATATATTATGTTGTATGATTGCCATGTTAACAGCGAAATTGAAGATGGGGCAGCGGCAAAGGGGCGCGTCATAAACGTTTATCCAATGCGCAAGGGCAGGGGTTCGATCCCAGCTTCTTGCGTTGTTCCTTCACTTTTATTTTTTTCTATGGATAACATTGGTTGCAGGTTCAAGTGTTGCTAGCCCACACACGCGTATGATGCATCGGCCAATCTGAGCCATCAGATCAAGAGCTCATCAGATCCAACGTCCCTGAAGACGCGGACGTACCCTAGTCCTTCAGCCATGCGCCACACAGGATCGAAGCTAAGTTTTCTAATTTTTTTTAATTTTTTTAATTATATAAGTACTTTTTTTTTACTTATTTCTTTTCCCTTTTATTATAATTCCTTTTCTCATTTATTTTTTACTTATTTAAAAATTGATTTTTTATGATAATTTTATACTTATTTATTTTTATCGAGAACTCGATTTTTTTAATAATTGCTTATATGTCTAAAATTCAATCTTCAATTCTTTTACAAATGCTTTTAATCAATTAAAAATTGGGATTTAATCCAACAATTTTTTTTAATGGTTATACTTGACCGAATTTTTTATTTTCCTAACCTTTAATGTTTATTCAAATTATTTTTGTTTAATTTGTATTAACCCTAATTTATCCCGGTAAATCAGGGTTGTAGACCTGTAATGCACTAACATTTCTCTTCTTCGTGCCTAATTTTTAGGGTTAACCAGATCGATTAAAGCTCAAACCTTGTGGTAACCCTAAACTTACCATCTATTTAATTATTTCTTTTCTTGTGGCTTGCCCACAAACTGTTTTTTTGCCTTATTATGTAACTGCTCCGAGGTTGTAATAGTAATTAGGATTTAATTTTGCTGCTTTATTTTCTGATTAACTGCGTGGTTAGTAATTTAGGGCGTGAAAACCTTGAATTGAATTTAGAATAATTAATTATAAGATAATATAATTGAATTGAATCACATGATTGTGCACCCACACACCTTTAAAGGTAACCCCTCTTGTTGCCTGTTGCCTTGGTATTTGCTGCCTTGTTGCCTTGTTTATTACAGAATAGTCAAGTCCCTCGGATACGAGGATGCCGTAGCAAATGTTGCCCTCAGTTCATTATCATTACTGAAGATCATAAGTCCCTTCGATGTTGCCTCCGGTTATATGATCTCGTCCCTCGAAGTTGCCTACAATATGATATGATAGTCCCTTTCGATTGCTGAGGTGTCCTCATTGGTTGCCTAAAATGACTATTTTATCCTTCCCTTAGACTACCCGCCCTCTTTATGGCAGGGTCAGTCTTATGGCGAACGATAACTTCGATGACCCTTCAACCTCCAATAAAAGGACTTCCTACCCTCTTATGGTATGGATAGCCCTGAAAGGCTAAAAGAACCTTTTTAAATATTTTAAGGCTAATTACCTCCTAATTGCTTGCTCTGGTTTAAATCTATTTTACCCTTTTATCAAAAAACCTTCAAAAAGGCTACGTTTATTTACAAGCTAAAGTCCTTATTCAATTAAGAGCCCATGGAAAACCATGGATACAAAGGGTGCCTTAAACCTTCCCTTTGTATAAATTACCCCCCGAACTCAAAATCTTTTTAAAAGGTCTCTTTCTGTTCTTTTAGCCTTTCCTAGAAATTGGATAAAATAATAGTCGGTGGCGACTCTTGCTTACCGCGACATTTTCTTTAAAGTCAGTTCACCGTATTACACTCCCTCAAAGAAGTTTGTTACTCTTAAGAGGAAGATGGAATACCTAAGGAAGGACCATATGCCTCAGCATCGTGCTCAACACATGTACTCTCATAATTGAGGCAACAAGAGGTCGGCATGGAGATGCCTCCATTGCGGGAAATATGGTCACATTCGACCTTTTTGCTATAAAATGTATGGTTATCCTAAATCTTACAATCAACCTACAATGAAGAGGAAAAATGTCCAGAAATTTCAAGTTAAAAAGAATGGAAACCTAAATTATCTATCAATGGCCTCATAGCACACACATCTCTTACACTTTCCTAAGGAGAAGACTGGTATTTTACAAGTGGGTGTTCCAGGCACATGAATGGTAAGAAGACTTATCTTGAGGACTTGAAGCCTTACTTGAACAGTTATGTCACTTTTGGTGATAGGGAAAAAGGAAGAATAAAGGGAATATGAAAAATGATTATTCTTAGTCTACCCTGTATCAATGATATGTTACTGGAAGAAGGTTTAACTGCAAATTTTATTAGCATTAGTCAACTGTGTGATCAAGGACTAAATGTAAACTTCAGCAGACTTGAATGTATTGTTACACGTAAGGATAAAGAAGTTATTATAAAGGGGTCCAAGTATAAAAACAACTGTTATATATGGATATCTTAGCCCTCGTTTTGCATGATATCAAAAGTTGATGAAACTGAGCTATGGAATCAAGAGCTTGGTCATCTCAAACTGAAAGGCACGAAGAAGGCTATCTCTGCTGAAGCCATCAGAGGATTTCCTAATCTGAAGATTGAAGAAGGAAAAATATATGGAGAATGTAAAATATGAAAGCAGACCAAGATGCCCCACAAGGAGCTTCAACATCTAGTCACCTCTAAAGTACTTGTGTTACTTCTTATGGACCTCATGGGACTTATGCAAGTGGAAAGTCTTGGTGGAAAGAGATGTTCATTTGTTTGTATGGATGATTTTTCAAGATATACATGGGTTAACTTCATTAGAGAAAAATATGATACCCAAGAGGTATTCAAAGACCTCTGTCTTCATATCCAAAAGGAGAAAAGAAGTGATATTGTAAAGATGAGAAGTGACCATGGCAAAGAGTTTGAGAACTCTAAATTCACAAAAATTTTCTCTACAGAAGGGATCAATCATGAATTCTCTGCACCTATCACACTACAAAAAATGGGGTGGTAGAACGCAATAATAGAACGTTACAAAAAGCTGCTAGAGTCATGTTACATGCCAAGAATCTATCTTATAATTTTTGGGTTGAAGCCATAAACGCTGCCTATTATGTTCACAATAGGGTGACTATCAAGTATGGAACCAATACCATTTTGTATGAACAGTAGAAAGGAAGGAAACCAAATGATAAATACTTCCATGTCTTTGGTAGTAAGTGCTACATCTTGGTTGATCGTGATCAAAGGACAGAGATGGATCCAAAGAGTGAGGTAGGGATACTCCTTGCATACTCTATAAATAGTATAACATACAAGGTCTATGATCCATTATCGCGTGTGTAACACCCCAATTCTACCCAAGCATATAGGTACAAATATTAGAGTATAAAAATTAAATTCATAAAAACAATTAGGGTATTACACTTAAGTAACCACATCACCAAACATAACATACTCGCAAAAGATGCGTAACACAAATAATCCAAGAGGAAAGATTCTCATAAACACTTGACAGTATTCATATATATATATATATATATATATATATATATATATATATATATATATATATATATATATATATATATATATATATATATATATAATATCCACCGTATTCCTCCAAAATACATCGTACGAGAGGGTGTCCAAAGTACATAATATGAGTACATCCAAAGGATCAAATATACATCAAAAGGATCCTATAAGCATCATCTACAAAATAAGGGTTCGATCCCCCCCTAGGTGTTACGTATCACGAGCGGACGACACCAAAACGGACGACTACTAAAAGAGCACCTACACTTGCGGATCACCTGCACATTACCCACGAGTAGGTAACATTAAGGCAGAAGGGTGAGAATATAATTTATAATGAAAAGCATGATAAATATAGTAATGCCAACAGGTATCGTCAAGAATCATACAACAAAGTAATCCACTAAGTCAGCCACAATCAATATATAATTAATGCGATAAATGAGTGAGAACATAATGGTAAGTACAAATGGTGATGAATGAGACTCGACTATGCATATGCATGTGGTACCAAATCCGGAGTAAACTCCTCCTTGTCATTATGACAAATACACCTTGCCGAGCATAATGCAGGGACTTCTTTCCCTCAGGAAAATACACCTTTGTCGAGCAGTAAGGTACGACTAACCGTCATCGAGCATTTAGCCCCCACTGATGACCTCTTGCCACTCGGGCAAATACACCTTTTTACCGAGCATTAAGCTCCCACTGGTAATAATTGCCAATTCAGGCCACCTGTTAATAGCATTCTGCCATTAACATAATGAAATGTCATGCTGTGCATACAAACAACTCGATTACATAACAACAACAATAATATAACTCGGTCACATATCTGTAGCGGGGAAAAATCTGATATCGAAGCCATGGGATTGACTCGAATCAATATTCCGTTGTGAAATCGCCACCGCGCTTTATTTTTTCAAAGGAAAAGGGAAAAGAACGTAAAACCCAAAGTTTTGTTTTTAAAACAAGAAAGAGATCTCAGGTACGGGTGTTGATTATATGAGGGGAAGGTTTAAAGCACCCCTCATATCTGTGGTACTCCACAGGAACCTTTTTGAAAATCTGTGTGTGTGTGTGCTAAAAAGGGTTTGTTTTATTTTTAAAATAAGCTCGGCAAAGCGTTAAGCTTTGGCCCTACATACCTCCTCGGTGCAATGGAGAAGTCAGAGCTAATGTAGTTCCGCTTTTGGGAAAAACGTTTTTAAAACGAATAAACACTTTGTTGTCGTTAGAGAGAAATACTCAGCCATTGATCTTGAGCATGAGAACAAACAAGTTCTTTGCATCGCAAATGAAAGAAGGGCGCCAACTCGGATAAAATCAACGAGTATGCCACTAGCTCTCTCACGCGGAAAAGATCTCGTTATTATCAATCAATTTCAAAATCGTGGGGTATAACCACTCGTTTCGACAATTAACAGTGTCTAAACTTTTGAAGAAAAGCCACTAAGGGCGAAAGATATTTTTAAGAAAAAGGTTTTGAAAAGGTTTGCAAACATAAGAATATTTTGGAAAAAGGGAGAAGATTTTGAAAATTTAAGAATGGGAGGAGATGAAGAGGCTAACCTAATGCATAAAATAAAAGCTAAGGAAAGAAACGGTCTAACCGAATAAGAAGCCAACACTTGACATTAAGAGCCAAGGTAGTTTTCCCATCCTTTGGATTTATCAATACCAACACATTAACACTTGGGGATCCAGATGAACTTATTGTCTTAGCACCATTTTTCATTAAGCACATTAAGATTCTAACGAAAACTGGGCAGAGTAACGGCTGTTTTCGGGTAAAATCCTTATATCAGTGCCTTGGAATTAACCATCAAGGGCTTTCAAGGAAATACCTGCACACATAAACATACAACAGAACAATGCCAGACAGACAGAACAATCACAGGATAGTAATAGAATGAGTCCAGAGGTACTAGGTCCATAAGTCCGAATCTCCAAAGTGCTAGGGATAGTAACCGATAGTCCAAAGAGAACCTTATGTATTTTTTAGATTTTTGGTTATTTATTAGTGTTTTAGCGAGAAAATAAAGTATGGTCCAAGTGGACAAAAGAAAAATAACAGAAGTATAAACATATGTCCAAGTGGACAAAGAGAAAATGACGGAAAGTAAATATGATGAAATGATAAAGTAAAGCGATAAAGCGAGAAATATAAAGAGCGGTAATATAAAGAGCGGTAATATAAAGGTGCGGAAATTAAAGTTAGTTGTTAAATGTTAAAGATAACCATCTTGAAACTTGTCAAGTATGTTATCAAAGTTAGTAGGAAGATCTATGGTGAGTGAATGATGTACTCGGATTTAAAGTCAATGGGGCTTATCAGAAGCTTGATAAAATCATAGCGACTACACGATAAAACCTCCACAAGTCTTAAATCAACCGCATACAATTCTCTTCCATGTTTGATCTTTTTGATTCGGGACACGAAATATTGCGCTATGTTAAGCAGATCGCCAAGTGATTTATGTAGAAATCACCCTACAACGAGGCCGGTCAAAACTTTATGTGCTAATATATGCGAGAAGAACGATATGTAGATCGCCTTCCGAAAGCAATACCGCACGAAAAGAAAATAGGTAACGATCTAGTCTTTACTAAGAATCCATAAGAATTCTCAAAGTATTAAGACTTTCATCGATCAAAAGAAAAAAAGGAGAAGGAGAAGATAAAATGCATAAAGATAATCAACTCACACTATCATTAATATCATTCATCTAATATTATGGATTTGGTTCTTTCAAACCTATCAACATCCTAGATCCAATGATATTAATGAAATGGAGGAAGAAGAATAAAATTCACAAAAGATAATCAACTCACACTATCATTAATATCATTCATCTAATATTATGGATTAGGTCATTTCAAACCTATCAACATCCTAGATCCAATGATATTAATGAAGTGGAGGAAGTAGGAAACCAAAACAAGCATAAAAAAGGCAAAAAAAACCACATTCTGCCAGCAGGAAATCGATTTCATGCAGAGGGAAATCGATTTCCATAGTGCAGTTTTCAAAAAAAACAAGTCACGCTCAGCAGGAAATCGATTTGAGCCTTATGGAAATCGATTTGACCAGTGTAAAAATCAGCAAAAACAGCATTTAGAGGCATAAAACTTGACTTGAACAAATGTACAAACACCTTATGATCAAACATCAATTGGAGCACGAATTTTCCATCAAATCACCATCAAATAGCACCAATATAGCATCAAAGATGCATCACACACAAGCAACAAAGATCTACATCATGATATACAAAAAGGATGAAGAAAATTTACCAAATCTTGAACAAAACTTGGATCTACTTCAAGAATCACCAACACAAATCTTGATCTCTCAACAATTAAAGAAAAAAGAGTGAAATGGATGGTGGTTTAGCTCAAAGTTTGTGAGGTTCAAGATGTAACTCACAAACTTTATGAAAGAATGAAGAGCTTTGGTGAATTTGGTAGGAATGAGGAGAGAAATTGCAAGAGGTTTTTTGGCTCTCAAAAGCTTGAGAAATGAAAGAGTAGTGGGCTCTATTTATAGGATGAGAGCAAGAGTAGTGGTAATTTGGTCTTTTTTGCATTTGGTAATTAGCTTGTGTTTAATTGGTGATTAAAGTGGCAATTAAATGGTAAAAAGTGGTAAAATGGGGTTTAAGTGGGTTTAATGAAGAGAATTATTTTGATGAGGTGGAAAATTGGTGAAATGACAAAGATGGTCAAAGAAAATAGGTGCCAAAATCAAATCAAGCTTCCCTCTCTATTTTTTTTGAATTTCGCCTGAAGGAAATCGATTTCCCCAGGAGTGAAATCGATTTCACTCTGTTCCAGAAGAGAATTTGGCGCAAAATACACTAGGGAAATCGATTTACCCAGGAGGGAAATCGATTTCATGCTGTCCAGAATGTGATTTTGTTGAAGATTGCTGCAGGGAAATCGATTTACCCAGTAGGGAAATCGATTTCATCAGTAAAAAATGTGAAAAATGCCTTGCTTAATGCATGTCTTTGCTTGGTACCTACAAAAAAAAAGCCTACAAAGAAACAAAGCAATATTTTTGGTATTTGGGTTAGTATAATATGCATAAAAGATAAACAATCATTGGTGCTTGATGGTCCCTCTCATTGATGAGGTGAGTGCAACACCATAAACAAACTTCCAAGTGAAGCTCTTGATTAGTGATTGGGATATGAATGATATAGGATCTTAGGGTCAAAAATTGGGGTATGACAGATGCCCCTATTTAAGTTTCTTCGATCTGGAAATACGATGATTGGAAATCTTCGTTTTGACAAAAATCGAATAGACTTAAATATATAAGACACAATTTTTGATCCTAAGATGCAATGCAATGTTAATGAATGCATGCGATGATAATAAAGCATGACAAGATTGGGGAGTAACAAGTGATCCACTGGGGAAAACAAATGTCTTG
Organism: Vicia villosa; assembly: GCF_029867415.1. Lineage (NCBI taxonomy): Eukaryota > Viridiplantae > Streptophyta > Magnoliopsida > Fabales > Fabaceae > Vicia > Vicia villosa. Next base: position 31,351,771 of record NC_081185.1, on the reverse strand, counting down.
CTATAACTCCGCTGGGGAAACAAATGTCTTGCAAGTAGAGACTCCACTGGGGAAAGCAGGACTTTGTTGGAGAGACGGAACTTTGGTGGGAAAAGAAACTTCTCTGGGGAAAACATTTCGCGTCAGAGAGGTTATAGCATCCTCTTTCACTGGGGATGAGAAAAGGGGATCATTCTCTTTCACTGGGGATGAGAAAGTATGCATCCTGAATCAGAATGCCAATCTTCCTTTAACAGAAATCACACCATCGTACCACTGATGATATGAAGAGATGTACCGCTGTACCGCTGACGATAACATATACCAACGTTCCACTGAAGGTAAGCTACCAACTCAATAGTTGAAGGTAGAAGAAAATTGAATTACCGCCTCGATAGTTGACGGAAAGCTACCAACTCAATAGTTGAAGGTAGAAGCAAATTGAATTACCGCCTCAATAGTTGACGATAAACTACCAACTCAATGGTTGAAGGTAGAAGAGAATTGAATTACCGCCTCAATGGTTGACGATAGGCTACCAACTCAATAGTTGAAGGTAGAAGAGAATTGAATTACCGCCTCAATGGTTGACGATAGGTTACCAACTCAATAGTTGAAGGTAGAAGCAAATTGAATTACCGCCTCAATAGTTGACGATAAGCTACCAACTCAATAGTCGAAGGTAGAGAAAATTGAATCATCGCCTCAATAGTTGACGATAAGCTACCAACTCAATAGTCGAAGGTAGAGAAAATTGAATTATCGCCTCAATAGTTGACGATAAGCTACCAACTCAATAGTCGAAGGTAGAAGCAAATTGAATTACCGCCTCAATAGTTGACGATAAGCTACCAACTCAATAGTCGAAGGTAGAGAAAATTGAATCATCGCCTCAATAGTTGACGATAAGCTACCAACTCAATAGTCGAAGGTAGAAGCAAATTGAATTACCGCCTCAATAGTTGACGATAAACTACCAACTCAATAGTTGAAGGTAGAAGGAAATTGAATTACCGCCTCAATAGTTGACGATAAGCTACCAACTCAATAGTCGAAGGTAGAAGAGAATTGAATCATCGCCTCAATAGTTGACGATAAGCTACCAACTCAATAGTCGAAGGTAGAAGCAAATTGAATCATCGTCTCAATAGTTGACGATAAACTACCAACTCAATAGTTGAAGGTAGATGGGAATTGAATTACCGCCTCAATGGTTGACGATAAGCTACTGAGAATAATAAGCTGCCGCTAAGAATAGGGATCAATTTCTTCTTTAATCAAGGACATGGCTTGAGAAAAGGAACTGGCTGCAAACTGTCACTTACACTGAAGCGACTTACCATTTGCTGACTTTGCTGAGGAATCTTTAAGCAAAACGAACTGTCTTCGTGAAGAAGGCTGCCATTCGTTATTTCAAAGGGAACAAACTGTCTTCTGTTGAAAGAGACTGCCATTTGCCGACCCTGTCGAGAAATCCTTAAGCGGAACGAACTGTCTTCTGCTGAAAGAGACTGCCATTCGTTGACCCATCTTAGGAAAAAGTGAGCAAACTGTCTTCTAATGGAGGAGACTGCCATTTGCTGACTTTAAAATTAGAATTCTTAAACGAACTGTCTTCATGAAGAAGACTGCCATCCGTTATCTCAAAGGGAACAAACTGTCTTCTGCTGAAAGAGACTGCCATTTGCCGACTTTGTCGAGAAATCCTTAAGCGGAACGAACTGTCTTCTGCTGAAAGAGACTGCCATTCGTTGACCCATCTTAGGAAAAAGTGAGCAAACTGTCTTCTAATGGAGGAGACTGCCATTTGCTGACTTTAAAATTAGAATTCTTAAACGAACTGTCTTCATGAAGAAGACTGCCATCCGTTATCTCAAAGGGAACAAACTGTCTTCTGCTGAAAGAGACTGCCATTTGCCGACCCTGTCGAGAAACCCTTAAGCGGAACGAACTGTCTTCTGCTGAAGGAGACTGCCATTCGTTGAGCTTCTTCCATTTGGAATCAAGAAGTTCATAAAGTATGAGAGATTATCACTTGATTTGAAGATAAGATTGATATGTGGAGACGCACAAACTTGCTCAAATAAAGAGGCTACAATTTGTTGTCAACCAAAACATGATGGGGATAACACAAGTTGCTCAAAGTCAAAACCTGCCCCTTGCTTTCAAGCACAAATTCCAAGGGAGTGCAATAACAACACTGCTGGAAAATATTTCAGTCTCTGATAAGAACATCAATCACAAATGAATTTTCCATTGTTGAGGAAAGAAGAAATCCTCAAGAGGTGCAAAATAAATGCCTTCTCAATCTAGGTTTCCCAGCCTAGAGAGGTTCAAAATAGTATTGCAAGAGACCAAAGTTCAACTCCAAGAACAAACTGGATAGAAACGGTCAAACAAAGCTTTGCTCCTTGAGGAATAAACTCAACTGGGGATTAATCAATCTCTGTGAGGAGTTTACAGATCATCTTCTTCTTATCAAAAAGATTGGACAACACATCAAGCTCTATTATGGGAAATCAGAGAAAATTTCTTTGGAGAAAATCTCCATTCTGAACTTGCAGAGGAAATAAGAAGTTAACATCAAAGCAAACAAGTTAACATGCGGGGAATTTTAGTTCAAAACTCAACACAAGGTGAGAAAGAAAACCCAACAGTCAACTGTTGTCTCAAAGCTTCTTGGTAGAGGGTGACATACTCTGGATTGATCATGGCAACAACCTTTGTTCTTCAAGCTAATGAGGTGATCAAGGTAACTTCGGATTCACAACTTGCCCCAGATTACATGGTCTATGAAAGGAAACTACCTCAAAAAGGTTCATAGAGATCCTTGGCGTCATGCAGACTTGGAATAATCTGCCCCAGATCAACAGATTTTTGGAGATTTGTCAAATCTCGACGTAGCTTCCCCAGATTGACTAAATTTGGCACATTCTTTTACTTGACAGAGTCTTCGAGATTTGCCCCATGATGGTTATCAAACTTGCAAAAGCATTATACTGGGAAAACAACATGCCCCTGGCAATGTTTTAGTTTTCTACTGATAATCAGATGTAAACTTCCTGGATGTCAAACAAATGTTTACAAGCAGAAAAATGTTTATTCTGAGAATGATAATGAAAATGCAACAATTATGTAAGTCTTGAAGTTTTATTGAAAAGATGTCACAAAACCTTGTGAATGAATCACTGGTTAAGGAATGACATTGATTTTTGTATGCATATGATACCAACACAAGTTTTCAGCATAACCGATAGGAGTCAGGAACGCTTTCTTGTTTAAGTATGCTTTCGAAATAAACCCTGCTTCAATTAGGACTTTTGAGGGTTGTAACGTGGCCTGGTTCACGGTTTTCAGAAAAAATGATTTTTAGGCTCAAAGTTTATTTAGCCCATCCCAACTTCGTGATGTTCTCCAGTCCTATGTTCAGTCAACTCGACATGAGTATTCATCTCTCAAAAGGATTTTGTGCCATTAAGGACCTGATGAAGCTTTCTTGGAGTAGCAGTCACCCTTTTGTCTTCATTTTTGTATTCACACAGATTTGTTCATTTTTGAGGACTTTTGCTTTGTAGTCCTTTCTTTTCACTTTTCACTCTTTCTTTTTTTTTCTTTTTTTTTTTTTAAATTTATTTATTTCCCTAACTTTTGCCTGGACTAATTCTTTTGAATTGGTCGTCCAGCGGGATGCTCTAACTTTTGCCTAAGTCACTTGTTTTCAAGTTTTTGACTTAGCGAGCTTTTTCTTCTTCTTTCTTTCTTTTTCTTTTTTCATTTTTTTGATTTGAACAAATCGTATGATATTGACTTTGTCTTGACTTGTTGAGAGGGTTGTGACTGCCTCATTTCTTGGCGGATGAAGGATAACCATTGTAGTTTCACATTTTCCAGCCTTTTGATGCGCGGGGAATAACCATTGTGGTTTCCCATGATCCATCCTTTGATGTGGATATGACGTGCTTGACCTTTGGATGCACAATCCTTTTTGAAATATGAACACTCGGTCCAATTAACTGAACACTACCCTGCCCCAGGTTAAAAATTAGGGTTTTTTCGTTTAGAAAAGAAACTCCTACTTCAAGGCTCAAAGGGGTTAACAAGGGATTATCTTCCTTATATCTCCGGTGTTTGGGAATTTGAAACAATGCCTGTACATCATCAGCAGGGTCTTATTCAAAAGCATACAACCAGAAATTTTGCGTTTTCAGATCATCATCCTCCCTCCAATCTTTGCATAAGCAAGAATTTGGCAAAAGCAATTGGTATCATAATGCATAAAAACAAATAAACATGAGTGAAACGAATGGATTACTTCAAGACAAACATTATTATTGTGTTAGCATTAACATTCAAAATTAAACAAGTTTCTACATGCAAACAATGCATTGAAAAACAAGAAATATTACAAATGGAAATCAATAAGAATACTAAAAACTGAGAAAAACTCTCTCCATTTGGGCATATGCTGAACGAAACATCTTTCGAGCTTCAGGCTACCATCAATAGTGATTCAATCATGCTTTGGCAAAGAATTGGCTTGAACATCATAACCAACATCTTGGAAAGTCAAAATACCAGCATGGATTAATCTTTGAACTTCATTTTTTAGACCCCAACAATCTTCTAAACTGTGTCCGGGAGCATTCTGATGAAAAGCACAAGTGACGTTAGCATTGTACCACCAAGGAATCTTCTCGGGAATTGGAGGTGGTGACCTTGTCTGAACCAAATTCTTATGAACTAGAGCAGGGAACAATTCTGCATAAGTCATGGGGATAGGATCAAAATTCCCCTTTTGAGGTTGATTTTGCTCGTTCGATGGAAAAGCTTGTTGATGAGTATTCTGCTGATAATCTGGGATTGCATGAACTGAATTGGATACAGGAATGACATAGGAAACATTCTGATGTTGATGATGATTGTTTCCTCCCCTGATTATCTTCTTTGAAAAGTCATTACCAAACTTCTTCACACTACCAGCTGAGTTACCTTCTTCAAGCAAACACTCCTTTCGGACATCACTTTCTAGAAGCGCATTCATATCCACCTCTCCATGGGAGTCAGTAGGTGTACGGACTACTATCCCCTCAGGAAAGGATGAGTTCAGAGTTTCAAAAAAAGACCTTCGCCATCCTTTCTTCCTTCATAGAAGGATTGACTTGGGCAGCAACTAAAGCCTCAACCAGAGTAGTTAGATGCTCCATACCAGCCTTCAGAGTAACCACCTCTTCACGGAGCTCGAGAATCTCTTGTTTGATACTTTCCATTTCTTCTTAGCACGAGCGTTGTACTGATGATACCAGGAGAAAGGAAATAAGGCTCTGAAAAACTTCTTTAGAAAGCAGGACCAAATGCAGAATGATGCATGCAATGCAAATAATTTGTTTTTTTGTTTTTTATTTTTGAGTTTCAAGGAACTTAAGATATTTAACTTGTAAACACTCAACATTGGACTAAAGCTTCGATTAAGTTATCATCAAAATCAATCATCCATTTTGGTGGATTAGAGTTTTCACCCCATTAACACCCAAGATCCATTGAGTTTGATGAAACTTATGATGTTTACAAGGAAAGACCTCTAAGTTCCTTGAAAACCAATTGTGAAAGACATTTTTATGAATGCATGAATGCATGGTTTGTGCATCAATCACAATCAAGAGCATGCAAGGTCACATAAGATCATAGTTCAAAGGTTCGACGTCACGAGCATGGAGCCATGGGTCTAACCATCCCAAAAGGTATGATCTAGGGAGTTTTGTACCTGCCGATCGGGTTCTACAAAGGTTCCCAGAGTTTTCAATCTTCTATTGGATATTACCGGCACGCACAATTGCTCATGGGCGCCAATAATATGCCTAAAAAGACCTCGTCTGAGCGTAGTATCGCATGACAACAAGCTCAAATTGGTACTTGATCTTGTTTCTGCACTACATCCTAAAAAGGCTTAGATGTGTTAAAAAGGTTCTAGGCCATTCAGCTTCTACGGACACTCACTATTGAAAGTAATAGCGTTATCACGATAGTTCGTAACAACCTCTACTACCTTCCATGAGGCCTCCACTGATTGGGGTTCCACCATATGACGCTCATGGTAAGGATTGCTCCTGACATGCGACTATTGGTCTTACCACCTCCTATCTCAAGTTACTCACCAAAGTTCGGGTTAGAACTTTGTCTCATCACAGAGGAACCATCGAGCACCAAAAAGAAAAAAAATGAAAATAAACACACAAAGCACACAACAATATATACAGATAAAACACACAGATAAACAAAAATAGGCTTAACACACTTAAAACTGGGTCCCCAGTGAAGTCGCCATTTTTCTGTAGCGGGGAAAAATCTGATATCGAAGCCATGGGATTGACTCGAATCAATATTCCGTTGTGAAATCGCCACCGCGCTTTATTTTTTCAAAGGAAAAGGGAAAAGAACGTAAAACCCAAAATTTTGTTTTTAAAACAAGAAAGAGATCTCAGGTACGGGTGTTGATTATATGAGGGGAAGGTTTAAAGCACCCCTCATATCTGTGGTACTCCACAGGAACCTTTTTGAAAATCTGTGTGTGTGTGTGCTAAAAAGGGTTTGTTTTATTTTTAAAATAAGCTCGGCAAAGCGTTAAGCTTTGGGCCTACATACCTCCTCGGTGCAATGGAGAAGTCAGAGCTAATGTAGTTCCGCTTTTGGGAAAAACGTTTTTAAAACGAATAAACACTTTGTTGTCGTTAGAGAGAAATACTCAGCCATTGATCTTGAGCATGAGAACAAACAAGTTCTTTGCATCGCAAATGAAAGAAGGGCGCCAACTCGGATAAAATCAACGAGTATGCCACTAGCTCTCTCACGCGGAAAAGATCTCGTTATTATCAATCAATTTCAAAATCGTGGGGTATAACCACTCGTTTCGACAATTAACGGTGTCTAAACTTTTGAAGAAAAGCCACTAAGGGCGAAAGATATTTTTAAGAAAAAGGTTTTGAAAAGGTTTGCAAACATAAGAATATTTTGGAAAAAGGGAGAAGATTTTGAAAATTTAAGAATGGGAGGAGATGAAGAGGCTAACCTAATGCATAAAATAAAAGCTAAGGAAAGAAACGGTCTAACCGAATAAGAAGCCAACACTTGACATTAAGAGCCAAGGTAGTTTTCCCATCCTTTGGATTTATCAATACCAACACATTAACACTTGGGGATCCAGATGAACTTATTGTCTTAGCACCATTTTTCATTAAGCACATTAAGATTCTGACGAAAACTGGGCAGAGTAACGGCTGTTTTCGGGTAAAATCCTTATATCAGTGCCTTGGAATTAACCATCAAGGGCTTTCAAGGAAATACCTGCACACATAAACATACAACAGAACAATGCCAGACAGACAGAACAATCACAGGATAGTAATAGAATGAGTCCAGAGGTACTAGGTCCATAAGTCCGAATCTCCAAAGTGCTAGGGATAGTAACCGATAGTCCAAAGAGAACCTTATGTATTTTTTAGATTTTTGGTTATTCATTAGTGTTTTAGCGAGAAAATAAAGTATGGTCCAAGTGGACAAAAGAAAAATAACAGAAGTATAAACATATGTCCAAGTGGACAAAGAGAAAATGACGGAAAGTAAATATGATGAAATGATAAAGTAAAGCGATAAAGCGAGAAATATAAAGAGCGGTAATATAAAGAGCGGTAATATAAAGGTGCGGAAATTAAAGTTAGTTGTTAAATGTTAAAGATAACCATCTTGAAACTTGTCAAGTATGTTATCAAAGTTAGTAGGAAGATCTATGGTGAGTGAATGATGTACTCGGATTTAAAGTCAATGGGGCTTATCAGAAGCTTGATAAAATCATAGCGACTACACGATAAAACCTCCACAAGTCTTAAATCAACCGCATACAATTCTCTTCCATGTTTGATCTTTTTGATTCGGGACACGAAATATTGCGCTATGTTAAGCAGATCGCCAAGTGATTTATGTAGAAATCACCCTACAACGAGGCCGGTCAAAACTTTATGTGCTAATGTATGCGAGAAGAACGATATGTAGATCGCCTTCCGAAAGCAATACCGCACGAAAAGAAAATAGGTAACGATCTAGTCTTTACTAAGAATCCATAAGAATTCTCAAAGTATTAAGACTTTCATCGATCAAAAGAAAAAAAGGAGAAGGAGAAGATAAAATGCATAAAGATAATCAACTCACACTATCATTAATATCATTCATCTAATATTATGGATTTGGTTCTTTCAAACCTATCAACATCCTAGATCCAATGATATTAATGAAATGGAGGAAGAAGAATAAAATTCACAAAAGATAATCAACTCACACTATCATTAATATCATTCATCTAATATTATGGATTAGGTCATTTCAAACCTATCAACATCCTAGATCCAATGATATTAATGAAGTGGAGGAAGTAGGAAACCAAAACAAGCATAAAAAAGGCAAAAAAACCACATTCTGCCAGCAGGAAATCGATTTCATGCAGAGGGAAATCGATTTCCATAGTGCAGTTTTCAAAAAAAACAAGTCACGCTCAGCAGGAAATCGATTTGAGCCTTATGGAAATCGATTTGACCAGTGTAAAAATCAGCAAAAACAGCATTTAGAGGCATAAAACTTGACTTGAACAAATGTACAAACACCTTATGATCAAACATCAATTGGAGCACGAATTTTCCATCAAATCACCATCAAATAGCACCAATATAGCATCAAAGATGCATCACACACAAGCAACAAAGATCTACATCATGATATACAAAAAGGATGAAGAAAATTTACCAAATCTTGAACAAAACTTGGATCTACTTCAAGAATCACCAACACAAATCTTGATCTCTCAACAATTAAAGAAAAAAGAGTGAAATGGATGGTGGTTTAGCTCAAAGTTTGTGAGGTTCAAGATGTAACTCACAAACTTTATGAAAGAATGAAGAGCTTTGGTGAATTTGGTAGGAATGAGGAGAGAAATTGCAAGAGGTTTTTTGGCTCTCAAAAGCTTGAGAAATGAAAGAGTAGTGGGCTCTATTTATAGGATGAGAGCAAGAGTAGTGGTAATTTGGTCTTTTTTGCATTTGGTAATTAGCTTGTGTTTAATTGGTGATTAAAGTGGCAATTAAATGGTAAAAAGTGGTAAAATGGGGTTTAAGTGGGTTTAATGAAGAGAATTATTTTGATGAGGTGGAAAATTGGTGAAATGACAAAGATGGTCAAAGAAAATAGGTGCCAAAATCAAATCAAGCTTCCCTCTCTATTTTTTTTGAATTTCGCCTGAAGGAAATCGATTTCCCCAGGAGTGAAATCGATTTCACTCTGTTCCAGAAGAGAATTTGGCGCAAAATACACTAGGGAAATCGATTTACCCAGGAGGGAAATCGATTTCATGCTGTCCAGAATGTGATTTTGTTGAAGATTGCTGCAGGGAAATCGATTTACCCAGTAGGGAAATCGATTTCATCAGTAAAAAATGTGAAAAATGCCTTGCTTAATGCATGTCTTGGCTTGGTACCTACAAAACAAAAGCCTACAAAGAAACAAAGCAATATTTTTGGTATTTGGGTTAGTATAATATGCATAAAAGATAAACAATCATTGGTGCTTGATGGTCCCTCTCATTGATGAGGTGAGTGCAACACCATAAACAAACTTCCAAGTGAAGCTCTTGATTAGTGATTGGGATATGAATGATATAGGATCTTAGGGTCAAAAATTGGGGTATGACAATATCCACATCACACCGGTTATATTAATCCACACTGATACATCACCAAAATTGCCACTCAGGCGTTCATATTCACACAGCACACATATACCGTCAAAACATACTTGATTAGCAAACATCATTTCACAAAACACATTTATGAAAAATCATTCAACCACCAACACACTCCTCTTTATCATAAAGCATACTCAAGGATTCCCATAATACTTCAAACGGCGCGTAGAAACGACCTACAGTTCAAAAGATACAACAAAACGAAGTTTGGAAAAAACTATATTTCGCACAGTCCGCTTGAGCTCCGCTCAGCGGACCCAGACAGAAAATTATTAGACAAAAATGCAGAAACTCCGCTCAGCGGACCTTCACAGAGATTTTTCTGCAAAAGGACCTCCGCTCAGCGGACCCAGGCCGCTCAGCGGACCTGCGTAAACCTAGAAAAATCAGTTCTGCAACAGACCTGCAAAACCCCACCCAATCATCTCAAAACCTCAAATAAGCTTCCCTACACATCCTACACAATCCATACATGCCATATATTCATTCTAACAATCAATGATCCATGGTTCACTCACTAAATGTCAATAACCTAATAATTCCTTCATGAGCAAGAAAACATGGAGAAATGAAAAACAAACATGATCAATGAGGATATCTATCATCATACTACACATACACACCACAAAATCATGTTTATAACTTCAAAACTCACAAACACCCAATCCACCATTGTTGGTTAAACTTAGAAAAGAGCAAGAACAATAACAAAACAAAACAAAACTATAAGAATCATACAATCAAGATAAACTAGATTCACCCTCTTACCTTGGTTAGATTCTTGGTTCTAGCTTGGTTTGGATTTCTACAATTCTCTTCTTCTCTTTCTCTTCTCACTTTTCATTCTTTTTCTCCAAAATATCTCTTTTTGTCTTCTATTCTAAGACAACATAATCTTCTACCTCTCTATAACTCTTTCTATTTCTCTACTTCTCATTTTCACCCACTTAACTCTCATTAATTCCAATTTTGGCCCAAATGTTGCTAAACATTGATTCTAACCAATTAACACCCAAAACATAATAATTACACACATGGAAAGTAATAAGTAAAATATTAACATACTTAATATTTACCGACTGACACGACTCAAAAACGGTAAAATTTAGGAAAATGTAGCAAACATCACAATTAATTAGAAAAACACATTTACGGGCGTTACAATCCTCCCCCACTTAAGAGATTTTCGTCCTTGAAAATAAAGATTTACCTGCTACAAACAACTCAGGATAGGATTCTAGCATCTTACTCTCCAACTCCCAGGTCAAACTCTCACCTGCCGCACTTAACCATACGACTTTCACCAAGGCGATCTCTTTGCCTCTTAGAGTCTTAGTCTCACGATCCTCAATACGCACCGGCATCGTATCATCCATCTGAATCACATGGGATGGATCCGCAATGTATCTCCTCAACTGAGACACATGGAACACATCGTGTAGATTAGCAAGACTTGGCGGTAACGCCACCCGATACGCAACTTTGCCAACTCGCTCCGATATCTGATAAGGACCAATAAAACGCGGAGTAAGCTTCCTCGATTTCAAAGCTCGTCCTACACCCGTCATAGGCGTAACTCTTAAGAATACATGATCACCAGCCTGGAATTCCAAATCTTTCCTTCGCTTGTCATGATAACTCTTTTGCCTACTCTGTGAACTTCTCATCTTCTCACAAATAAATTTCACCTTCTCTGTAGTCTCTCTTACCATCTCAGGTCCGAGTACCACACTCTCGCCCAATTCAAACCAACATAATGGAGTTCTACACTTACGACCATATAGCGCTTCAAAAGGTGCCATTCCGATACTAGAATGAAAATTGTTGTTGTAAGTGAATTCTATCAACGGAAGATAAGTATCCCACGAACCTCCCTTCTCAAGAACACATGCCCTCAACAAGTCTTCTAACGATTGAATAGTCCTTTCGGTCTGACCGTCTGTCTGAGGATGATAAGCCGAACTCAACCTCAACTTAGAACCTAGAGCCTCTTGTAAACCTTTCCAAAAATCTGATGTGAACCTTGGATCTCTATCCGACACAATACTCAACGGTATACCATGTAGTTTCACAATCACCTTGATATAAATCTCAGCCAACTTTGCAACTGGAAAAGTGATGTTAATAGGAATAAAGTGAGCAGACTTTGTCAACCTATCAACAATCACCCAAACTGCATCAAAACCTCTCACAGTTTTCGGTAAACTCGTCACAAAGTCCATAGAAATACTATCCCATTTCCACTCTGGAATATCCAACGGTTGCAACAACCCTGCAGGACGCTGATGTTCCACTTTTGACTTCTGACATACCAAAAACGCATACACAAACTGAGCCACATCTCTTTTCAAACCAGACCACCAAAAGATCTTCTTCAAATCCTGGTACATCTTATTGGCTCCCGGATGAATACTCAAACTGCTCCTGTGACCTTCCTCTAAAATCATCTTCTTCAGCTCGGAATCATCAGGTACACAAATTCGACCACGGAATCTCAAAACACCCTGACCATCCACTCTGAAGTCGCCATCATCACTTTGATTTGCCACCATAAACAAATCAACAAGTTTCACATCCATCTTCTGTCTCTCGCTAACGGTCGACAGAAAATCATTCGTCACTTTTAACATACCCATCTTCACACTACCTGGTGTTAATTCACATACTAAACTAAGATCACGAAACTGCTCCAAAAGTTTCCACTCCTCCGCCATCATCGCGGACATATGCAAAGATTTCCGACTCAAAGCATCGGCAACCACATTAGCTTTACCAGGATGATAATTCAAGCTAAAGTCATAGTCTTTCAGGAATTCCAACCACCTACGTTGTCTCATGTTCAATTCTTTCTGATCAAATAAGTATTTCAAACTCTTATGATCACTAAAGACCTCGAACCTTGCACCGTAGAGATAATGCCTCCAAATCTTTAATGCAAAAACAACCGCAGCTAACTCTAAATCATGAGTGGGATAATTCTTCTCATGAATCCTTAACTGTATCGAAGCGTAAGCCACCACCTTACCTTCCTGCATCAAAACACCACCTAACCCCATATGCGATGCATCACAATACACCACAAACGGTTCTTTAGGATCAGGTAAAACCAAAACCGGAGCTGAAGTCAACCTTCTCTTCAACTCTTCAAAATTCCTTTCACAACCCATGTCCCAAATAAACGCCTTACCCTTGCAAGTAAGCTGAGTTAACGGAAGTGCCAACTTCGAAAAGCCTTCTATGAATCTTCGGTAATAACCTGCCAAACCTAAGAAGCTTCTGATCTCAGTAACCGATCTAGGAACCTCCCATTGTAGCACTGCATCTACCTTGGATGGATCCACTACAATCCCGTTACCTGAAATCACATGACCAAGAAAACTCACCTCTGATAACCAGAACTCGCACTTGGATAACTTAGCATACAACTGCTTCTCCTTCAAAACCTGTAGCACAACACTCAAATGCTCCTCATGCTCTTCCGGAGACTTAGAATAAATCAAGATGTCATCTATGAAGACCACAACAAACTTATCCAACTGATCATGGAATATGCGATTTATATACTCCATAAACACACCAGGTGCATTAGAAACCCCGAACGGCATCACCAAAAACTCATAATGCCCGTACCGAGTCCTAAACGCAGTCTTCTGAATATCTTCCTCCTTCACCCGAATCTGATGGTAACCAGATCTTAAATCAATATTGCTAAACACACTGGCTACCACCAACTGATCCATCAAGTCGTCAATCCTAGGAAGCGGATACTTATTCTTCATTGTCACCTTGTTCAACTGGCGATAATCAATACACAACCTCATGCTTCCATCCTTCTTCTTTACCAACAAAACTGGAGCTCCCCATGGTGAAACACTAGGCCTCACAAAATGTTTTGCTAGCAACTCTTCCAATTGTTTCTTCAATTCCACTAACTCTGATGCCGACATTCTATATGGCGCCATAGACACAGGCCTCGTACCAGGAACTAGATCTATGGAAAACTCCACCTCTCTCTTTGGCGGCACATCAGAAAAGTCTTCAGGAAACACTTCGGGAAATTCTCGCACTACTAGAAAATCCCCAACTGCAGCTCGACTCTCCACAGTCAACGATGCAAACACACCAAACAATTGTGCCCCATCTGCTAATAGTTGATTCAACTCCTTGGTAGATAAGACACCAAATTTCGCGTCCTTCTCAAGAAATGGAAACCTCACCAACTTATGATAACAATCGATATGGACACGATTATTCATCAACCAATCCATTCCCAGAACCACGTCTAACTCGTTCATCGGCAAACAAATCAAATCAACAGTAAAGTCCTTACCGAAGATTGATACCGGACAATTCTTACAAACTAAGGAAGTAGTCACCGACCCCATTGCTGGTAAATCGACAACCATCTCACCACCCAAATCAGATAGAACAAGATCTAATCTTTTAACACAATCATCGGCTATAAAACAATGGGAAGCACCCGTATCAATAATAGCAATTAAAGAAATGCCATTAATAAAACAAGTACCTCTGATCAGTCGATCACCCTTATCCGTCTGAGTTCCAGCCAACGCAAACACCTTCCCACCAGCCTGAACTTTCTTCTTCTGACATTGACCGCTCATGTGTCCCTCTTCACCACAATTAAAACACACAACTCCCTTGGACGCACAGTCGGATGATATATGTCCTACCCTCCCACACTTAAAACATTTCCTCGCGTCACTAAAGCAGACATCACTTTTGTGTCCAGGTTTACCACACTTAAAACATACAATCTTAGCAGGAGCATCTCCCCCACTAAACTTTGGTCCATAATTTATCTTTTGCTTACCCTTCCCTCCATCATACGGCTTCCCACGATTCTGCGGACCTTTGTTCCTCTTTTCATTAATCACCTTATGATGAGCATTATTATCCTCATCATAAATCCTACAGCTGTCCACCAAATCTGGAAATACCCGAATCTTCTGATACCCTACCGCCTTCTTGATATCAGAACGCAACCCATTCTGGAACTTAATGCACTTAGAAAATTCTGCTCCCTCACAACCAAAGTGCGGGTAGAATTTCACAAGTTCATTAAACTTTGCCGCATATTCAGACACAGACATGCTGCCTTGAACCAACGCCAGAAACTCAGTCTCTTTCTTTCCACGGGCATCCTCCGGATAATACTTCCTCAAAAACTCCCTCTTGAACACCGTCCAGGAAATCTCTTCACCGGTTGCTTCTAACCTTGCCAAAGTCTCCAGCCACCAATCATCAGCCTCCACAGCTAACTGATGAGTGCCATACCTGACTTTCTGCTCTTGCGTGCAATCCATCACACGAAAGATCCTCTCCATATCCTTCATCCAAGTCAAGGCTCCCTCGGGGTCATGCGTTCCTTTAAACACAGGAGGATTCTCCCTCTGGAAAGTCGCTAAACTCCGAGACCTTGCATTCTCATCCGTATGCATAGCTTCAGCCATAGCTTGCAATGCAGCAGCAATAGCAGCGTCATTACGTCCAGCCATTTCTAAACTTCACAATAACACCAAGAGAAGTAAGCCCAAAGAATAACACAAGAATGGTTAGACCAAACGACACGACACTTGGTCGGACAAGACCGACCCGCTCTGATACCACTAATGTAACACCCCAATTCTACCCAAGCATATAGGTACAAATATCAGAGTATAAAAATTAAATTCATAAAAACAATTAGGGTATTACACTTAAGTAACCACATCACCAAACATAACATACTCGCAAAAGATGCGTAACACAAATAATCCAAGAGGAAAGATTCTCATAAACACTTGACAGTATTCATATATATATATATATAATATCCACCGTATTCCTCCAAAATACATCGTACGAGAGGGTGTCCAAAGTACATAATATGAATACATCCAAAGGATCAAATATACATCAAAAGGATCCTATAAGCATCATCTACAAAATAAGTGTTCGATCCCCCCCTAGGTGTTACGTATCACGAGCGGACGACACCAAAACGGACGACTACTAAAAGAGCACCTACACTTGCGGATCACCTGCACATTACCCACGAGTAGGTAACATTAAGGCAGAAGGGTGAGAATATAATTTATAATGAAAAGCATGATAAATATAGTAATGCCAACAGGTATCGTCAAGAATCATACAACAAAGTAATCCACTAAGTCAGCCACAATCAATATATAATTAATGCGATAAATGAGTGAGAACATAATGGTAAGTACAGATGGTGATGAATGAGACTCGACTATGCATATGCATGTGGTACCAAATCCGGAGTAAACTCCTCCTTGTCATTATGACAAATACACCTTGCCAAGCATTATGCTGGGACTTCTTTCCCTCAGGAAAATACACCTTTGTCGAGCAGTAAGCTACGACTAACCGTCATCGAGCATTTAGCCCCCACTGATGACCTCTTGCCACTCGGGCAAATACACCTTTTTACCGAGCATTAAGCTCCCACTGGTAATAATTGCCAATTCAGGCCACCTGTTAATAGCATTCCGCCATTAACGTAATGAAATGTCATGCTGTGCATACAAACGACTCGATTACATAACAACAACAACAACAATAATATAACTCGGTCACATATCCACATCACACCGGTTATATTAATCCACACGGATACATCACCAAAATTGCCACTCAGGCGTTCATATTCACACAGCACACATATACCGTCAGAACATACTTAATTAGCAAACATCATTTCACAAAACACATTTATGAAAAATCATTCAACCACCAACACACTCCTCTTTATCATAAAGGATACTCAAGGATTCCCATATTTCAATGTATATTTTCCTTGAAATTACCATTTTCCAAACTTTGTAATCATCTATGGAGTTTTGCCATTCGCAGACTACCATCCTATTAATAAAGTTTGAACCTTTATCCATTTATTTGCAATCTTATTTCTTTCTGCTTTATAAATTTATTTATTCTTGATAGTAATTTTTGAAACAAAAAAGGAAGTTAAAACTATAACAAAATCATGTTTTTGAAAATTATAAAAATGATTTATTTTGACTCGTGAGTATACCAAAAGGAATTGAAATAGCGACTTTGGTGAACGGTCAATTTGGAAGGGTTAAATTTGGTGTTCTCCAAGCAAAATCAAAGCACTGTGGATATCATTATCAGCTTATGTTTCAGGACATGCTTGACTGTACACCAGTGTATTCAGATCGTAATGAATCAATCCATGTGTTTGTTTTGGCAGCATATGCATCATAACATGCATATAAACTCATTAGTGCATTCATTATGCATGGTCGAACCTTTTATTTTGTGTTTGTTCGACATTATTTCTAAATAATCTATATGTGTCAGTAGAAGTTTGTGTTTCGCCAAAGTCTCGTTTCATTTAGGGAGCCTCTAGACAGAAAAGTGACCACTCTTTCTATTTTCCCCACCGAATACTTCCTCTGTGGATGACTGATGTTTCAGTACTTTTGTTCAGCTCATTTATTTGAATGGAATAATCTAGTGAGTTATGTACTTACCAGATTCAGTCTTAATTGACAGTTTCTTTCCAATTCATTCCTCGATTGAACTTTGGTCCCCAGTGGACCACTTTGGGAAACTTATGATGAAATCGTGCATTTATTTTTCACCCTTGGATGTTGTACAACAAGAGTTTTTTCCATACTCATGTTCATTTTTGTACCTTCAGTAAAAGTTGGTATTCAGATGTCTGTATATGCATCTTCCAGTAAAAAGTTGATGTTCAGATTTTGCTCGTTCACCTTAAGTAAAAGCTGATGTTCAGAAAATATCTTCTACTTCTACATCTTTCAGTAAAAACTCGATGTTGTAAAGAAGTTTCCTGCATCTTCCAGTAAAATGTTGATGTTCAGCTGAAAATTCATGTACCTTCAATAAAAGTCAGTATTCAGGTGATGCTATTCCAACACCTTCAGTAAATGATTGTATTCAGAGAAGCCTTTTTGTTCCGACATCTTCCAGTAAAAAGTTGATGTTCAGATAAAGACATTTCCTACCTTCAATAAATGTCGGTAGTTCACCTTGAGTAAACTTTAGTGTATTCTTTTGTCGTTCTACCTTCAATAAATATCAGTAGTTCACCTTTAGTAAAATTCGATGTATTCTTTCATTTCCTACCTTCCATAAACGTCGGTAGTTCACCTTCAGTAAACATCGGTGTATTCTTTTGTTTTCCTGCCTTTAATAAACATCGGTAGTTCATCTCAGTAAACATCGGTGTATTCTTTTGTTTTCCTACATTTAGTAAACGTCGGTAGTTCACCTTCAGTAAACATCGGTGTATTATTTTGTTTTCCTACCTTCAGTAAACATCAGTGTATTATTTTGTTTTTCTATCTTCAGTAAACGTCAGTGTATTCTTTTGTTTTCCTACCTTCAGTAAACGTTGGTAGTTCACCTTCAGTAAAAGTTGGTGTATCATTTGTTTCTTCACCTTTAGTAAAAGTTGGTGTTTTCTTCATCAGTTTACCTTCAGTAAAAGTTGGTAGCTCTTGCCATCGATTATGACTCGGTGATGATTAATCCTTTTGATATAAAGTGTTTTCCCTAGTGGAGTTTTCTTTCCGAGTGGAATTTGTCTTTCCCAGTGGAGTCCTTTCTTTTCTCCCCAATGGTTTTTGTATTCCCTTATGTTTAGTAACCATGTTCAATGCATTCATAAGTATTGAATGACATCTTAGGTCCAAAAATTGTGTGTTTTATATTTAAGTCTCTTTAATCGCGTTGAAACAAAGATTTCAATCTTCATATACCCGGATAGAAGAAACTTAAATAGGGGCATCTTTCATACCCCAATTTTTGACCCTAAGATTCCCCAATCATTTGCATCCTTACCTCATATTAGATCAGAATCTTGAGATTGAAACTTTAGCTTTGTGCCCACCTCCCCTATGGGAGAATCACCAAGCACCCATTTTTGTTTAAATTTGTGAATATTTTTTTGTTACGTTATACTAACCAAAATATAAAAAAAGATGTCTTTTTCTTTTAAAGCTTTGTGCATTATAGGTGATCGGATAAATAGCAAGTGTACTATTTTCACCGGTGTAGTTATAATGGGTTTTACCCCAAGTATCGATCACGAGGATTGCGTAGGAAATATAAATTATTGTAACTAGTCAATTAAACAAAATAGCATATGGGTGTTTTTGTTATATTGAAATAACTGAATTAAAATAAATAAGCTGAAATTAAAGTTAAGCTTTTGTGTATAAATTTAGAGTAATGCCAAGGTAGGTGTATGATCAGCCTTATAATGACTCTGTAAAAAGATCTCTTTAACAAGTTCATATGATGCAACTATTTGTTCTTAAGGGTGTTTTCCTAAGTCCTTAGTGAAAACCTTTTGGTTTGCAATCCTAATGCCTAAGTCCTTAGAAACATAGGTTTGTAAACCAAAGATGTAAATAATCAAGAATGTTCAAATAACCTTACGGTATCCCTAGTCCTAGGTGATAACTATAAGATTTAATTGTTTAAAAACCTTAACAACCGTAGTCCTACAGATTGTTAACCGTGGATCAATCTTGTTTTGCCGACAAAGAAAGCATAAAAACATTAAACAATCAAATTGCAAAATACGAATACTTGATTAAAGAAATACGATATTCAGAGTCGTTACAATTCAAATCAGGGACACCCCCCTGGCATTCGGGGGTTTAGCCTCTCATAGTATTCAAGAAACCAAAATCAAAAAGTTTAGACATTACAAAGATTAGGAGAACTCTGATCTTCAATGGTGTCCACCGTTGAATCTCTTCGTCTTCCAAAACCTTGATGAAGCTATCTTTCTCTGCTCTGGAATTCTATCGAACGATCAAAAGTGCCTTCTCCTTGTCTCTCAATCCTCTTTTAATTCCTCTAGGTTTTCAGATCTCAGCTGGAATACCCAAACTGCCCCCGGAACTTTAAAATTGTAAAAACAAATAATATCAGAATTTTTGTCCTCACAGCTGACTCGACTGTGTCACTTGACACGGGCAGACCGTGTCAGCTTTTGGTCTTAGGAGCACAGTTCTTCAGGAGGCCTGACACGGCCGTGTCAGGCAACACGGTCAGACCGTGCCCGCCTCTGCCTCCTTGATCATTTTTGCTTCTTGCTTCCTTTTTGCGCACCTCTTGGACATGCGATCTTCCTTCAATCCGAAGCTAACCTGAAACCATTACCAAACGAGATCAAAAGCACCTAATTGACAATAAAAACGGAACAAAAACAAATTTGCAAACAAATAAACTACAACTAGATAAAATAACGAAAACATTTGAAAACAAACACAAAGTGTTACCAAACATGACGATCATGTGTCGAATTCATGATGAAATTGAATGTAAAATGGTGGCCGATCACAACCTAAACTTATCTCATTGCTTGTCCTCAAGCAATGCAAGCGAGCAAACAAAGGTCACCTTGAATTTCTTTTTGTACCACAACATAGCCGATATCATTCGCAACTTGAATCTCTTCCTTGAGTCAGCTTTTGGGACTTATCGCACCTTGTTGTCCATCACACTTCATGTCAAGATGTATTTCACCTGCAAACTTGTCACACTTCTCACAAATTCTCTCGTGGTTAGAGTGTTTTTCGCTCAGATCATAATATGCGATATCAACCCTTGACTTTGCGAACATCCTACTTCCACTACACAAAAAGGAATCACACAATTTGAGGGCTTTTTGGGTTGTAATGGGGCTGAGGTGGAGGTTGGATAAACAAGGAGAGGGTACACAATGGGTTTTTCTGCACTTATGTTACTTTTCTCGTTTTTTTTATGTATGTGTGGGGGGTTTCTTCTTAGACTCTCTGTTTTCACCGAAATTTCGAGTGTTAGAATCACCTAGTCTTTCACTTCTTTTTGGGCAAGTGTATTAAACTCCTTTTTCTTTTTCTCTTTCTTTTGTTTCTTCTTTGTGTGGTTCACCCACTTCTCTTTTCTCTTTTGTCTATTTTTCTGTACACTTGCCCCTTTACTTTCATACATACATATAAACCACCCCAAACTTACAATTTTCACACGGTTTTGAGATAAGAGAAAAAAAACGATAAGTGCTACCCGAAAATGGTAATCATGAAGGATGGAGATACAACAAAACAAAACAAGGGGGAATGGCTCAACAGGGTAAACGAGGGATATGACAAAAATAAACAAAACAACAATGGCGGAAAACAAGGACAGGGGAACAAAAAAACAAACAACTGCCTCTTGTGTGATTTCACAATTGTATTATGTTGGTAGGACAGACGCAAAATTAGGGAGATAAAGACATACCTGATTTTACTCTTATGGTGATCTCTGTAAGTGTTTGTCCTTTTATAATCCTCACCAGGTAGGTTAAGTTTGCAGCTTCCACACATCCTTCATGTCGTGTGACTTCTCTTTCCGGCTTGATTTCGTCACTTAAGTGCTCAATTCCGTTCACCATGTTGCGTCCGACATTTTCGGCTACATCTACTTCCAAAGTGCCTTGAGAAATTAGCTTTTGGTTGTGTCGTCCCTCCATTCACCACTCATTAACTCATGCCTTCGACATCAATCTTTATCCTGTTACACTTTTGATACAACTAAAAAAAAACTACAGACGATAACAAATTAAAATGAAATACTAAAACAAGAAAACAATACTGATAAAATCCCTCCCCCACTTGCACTAAACATTGTCCCCAATGTTTTCGTACTCGCCGGAGAGGACTTACAAAACATCCTACTGAGGAGGAGGAGGAGGAGGAGGAGGAAAATGCAACATCAATTGTTGCATCATGCTATGCATCTCCGTCATCATCACGCCTTGACGAGTTTGTTCAGCTCCTTGACGATGTAACTCCAGACCTTGGCGTGCTTGTTCACCTCGGAGGTCAGCAAATTCGCCATGTATCCATTGCCATTCTTCACTCGTGAAAGAGGAAGATTGACTACCACCTTGCGATGATTGACCCGTCTCTACCTGTATATGCTCCCTTTCGGCATTCGGCCGAAATTGATAACTGCTCCTAAAAATTTCACGATAGAGTCAATTCTCCTCGCTAAGGGTGGACGTACATGCAGGGTTTGGAAGAGTCATGACCACCGTTTTCTCAACTTTGTACTCGTAATTGGTACCGCTCATCTGTATCACAAGTTGGTTAATCAAAGCAAGCATATCCAGTTTAGTCATACCTGCGACGGGCTCATGATGATACACCACCGGGTCATAGCCAAGAAACTTCGCTATTTGAGTAATGATTCCTCCCACACAAATGTCACCAGACACAACTTTTCCCACTTTGCTTAAATGTGAAGCCACAAAAGCAACCACATTAACCGGAGTGTCCGAGATCATAGAGGACATAAGAAAAAGCTCAGTTTGGGAAATAACTCCTTGACTGTCACCCCTGCCAAACATAGAATAAGCCAAGCATTTTTGTACATAACGAAAACATGGATTGTGAATCCGGGAGGCTTTCGCGTCTTTAGCGACATATTCTGTTCCTGTGATCTTACCCCAAAACCTTCCTGGTACAAAATAGCCAGGCAATTTACCTGGTCCATCAACGGGTATACTAAGGATAGCACCTAATTCCTCCAGAGTCAATCGGTGCTGCGTCTGAAACAGCTGAAAGGTGATTGCACCGGTACACATAGGGAGATGTCCTTCCCACTCAGTATGGACCTCGTACTCCACTGTACTCAAGAACTCTAAGGTTATTCGTTCATAAGTTGGTGTCGTACGCACCATAAAGTCTAACAACCCTATTTTATTCAATAGTCTATGCACATCTTCAGACAAACCCAATTCAGCTAAAGTAGAAGGACACATATACCTGTTTGGAACTAACCGTCGGTCCTTGTGTTTTGCATACCGGACTTCATGAGTGGGGTGGGTGAATGTGATCCCATGAGCATTCGTGTTGTCCAGCTCAGCCGCCGATTCAACATTCCTCCGTGGTCGGGTTTGTGGTCTCAAAGATCCATCCTCGGTTGGTCTTCTTCTGGAAGTATTCTTTGGGGGCATTTTGGGCACCTGAAAAAATTCACAAAACTCAAAATTCGAATTAGTGAAAACGGCCACCGTAGGTAGATGGAGAACGACGAATGGAGCACTTTTTGTGAAGTGTGTGTGGGGAAAAAACGAATATTTGGAGTGGTGGAGGAAGGTTTATGTTGGAGGTTTAATGGAGTTGAGAAGTTTTTGTGGGAGAAGAAAGATGAAGAAAGAGGAAGAAGGAGAAAAGTGAGGGAAGAGAAAGAGAAAAGTAGGGTTTTAGGTGTGGGGCCCGCGGGACCCACAAGTGAGAAAAAAATTTCAAAATCTGGCTCGCTGACACGGCCGTGTCAGCCAACACGGTCCGACCGTGTCCGAGTCTAGAAAATCACTTTTCTTCCTCAAAAATTCTGAGCAGCGTGACACGGCCGTGTCGGCCAACACGGTCAGACCGTGTCCGAGTCTGGAAAAGGAGTTTTGGCCCTCTAAAATTTTCATCAGTGTGACACGGCCGTGTCAGCCAACACGGTCAGACCATGTCAGGCACTGTTCCTAGAAAAAATTTTGTCTTCTTGGATTTTCTGCTCTTTTCACTCCTTGATAGTCGTGTTTCAGAAAAAAAAAACCTACAAAACAAAAACAATAAACAAAGAAAACTGTTAAGAACAAAAATAGTGGGTTGCCTCCCACTAAGCGCTTCGTTTAACGTCGCATGGCTCGACGGACGTCCACCTCATTAGGTGAGACGCACATGATCAATTGATCCAGCTTCCTGCCCAGCATAATAGGGCTTCAACCTCTGTCCATTGACTTTGAATATGTCCCCATTGGCTTGATTTTTAATTTCAATTGCACCATGCAGGAATACCTTGTGCACAACAAACGGCCCTGACCATCTTGACTTCAATTTTCCAGGAAACAGCTTTAGCCTTGAGTTAAACAACAACACTAGTTGTCCTTCCCAAAAGTCCTTCTTGATGATTTTTTTATCATGCCACTTCTTTGTTTGTTCTTTGTACATCTTTGCATTTTCATAAGCTTGATCTCGAAATTCCTCTAACTCATGTAGTTGAAGGATACGAGATTCACTGGCTTTTACAATATCGTAGTTGAGGAATTTAGAAGCCCAAAACGCCTTGTGTTCAAGCTCGAGTGGCAAATGGCAAGCTTTACCATAAACCAACTGATAGGGTGACATGCCTATGGGTGTTTTGAATGCAGTCCTGTATGACCATAATGCATCTTCAAGCTTCATAGCCCAATCTTTTCTTGAGGCGCTCACAGTCTTCTCGAGAATCTGCTTGATTTGCCTGTTCGATACCTCTACCCGACCACTAGTCTGAGGGTGGTAAGCTGTTGCAATCTTGTGCTTCACATTATACTTCTTCAGCAGATTCTCCATCAACTTATTCAAGAAATGAGTACCTTCATCGCTTATGAGTGTTCGGGGAACACCGAATCTGGAGAAAATGTTGTTCTTGAGGAAATTCACTACCACCTTGGCATCATTTGTAGGAAGAGCAACTGCTTCAACCCATTTAGAGACGTAGTCCACCGCTACAAGGATGTAGTTCTTCCCATGGGATGGTGGAAAAGGTCCCATGAAATCAATACCCCACACATCAAACAACTCCACTTCAAGTATACCATTCTGAGGCATCTGATTTCTTTTTGAAATATTCCCCGTTCTCTAACACCTGTCGCATTCTTTCACAATGCTTTGAGCGTCTTTGAATAATGTGGGCCAATATAAACCAGATTGTAAGACCTTTGCAGTCGTTCTATCACCACTGAAATGTCCGCCATATTCTGAGTCATGGCATGCTTTTAGCACATCCCGTTGTTCCTCCTCGGGTACACATCTTCTAATCAAACCGTCGAGACCCTTCTTGTATAAGAAAGGATCATCCCACAAGTAGAACCTGCAATCATGTAAAAACTTTTTTCTACGGTTATAGTCAAAATCATCAGGGATAATACCACCTACCAAATAGTTCGCATAGTCGGTGAACCAAGGTACACCAATAACAGCGAGGATATGTTCATCTGCGAACTCATCCTTTATTGGGCGCGTAGCTTCTGTCTCTTCAATAGGTGACATTCGAGACAAGTGATCGGCCATAGTGTTTTCAGACCCTTTCTTGTCACGAATTTCCACATCAAACTCTTGAAGGAGTAAGATCCAGCTTAGCAGTCGTGGCTTAGAGTCCTGTTTAGCAAAAAGATACTTCAAGACAGCATGGTCAGTATAAACAGTGACTCTAGAACCCAACAGATATTGCCTGAATTTATCAAAGGCATAAACAACTGCTAACAACTCCTTTTCAGTAGTTGTATAGTTCATCTGTGCGGGGTTCAACACATGACTAGCATAGTAAATAACATGTAACAATTTTTCTCTACGCTGTCCCAGAACCGCCCCCACTGCAATATCACTTGCATCACACATGATCTCAAAAGGTAGAGACCAATCCGGGGCTACAACAATTGGTGCCGACACTAATTTTTGCTTTATTGTATCAAATGCTACGGCACATTCTTTATCGAAAATAAAAGCTTTGTCCTTAACTAAAAGTGTAGTTAAAGGTTTTGCTATTTTTGAGAAGTCTCTTATGAACCTACGGTAAAAACCCGCATGCCCTAAGAAACTTCGGATACCTTTTTCATTCATGGGAGGAGGCAATTTTGCTATGACTTCTATCTTGGCTTGGTCAACTTCTATTCCCTTATGAGAAATTTTGTGGCCCAAAACTATACCTTCACGCACCATGAAGTGACACTTCTCCCAATTGAGGATTAAGTTGGTCTGTTGGCATCTTTCTAAAACAAGAGCAAGGTTAGTTAAGCAATTATCAAAAGACTTACCAAAAACCGAGAAATCATCCATGAATACTTCCATATGCTTCTCAAGCATATCGGAAAAAATAGATTGCATGCATCTTTGAAATGTGGTCGGGGCATTACATAACCCGAATGGCATTCTTCTAAAAGCAAAAATACCAAAAGGGCATGTAAATGCGGTCTTCTCTTGGTCTTTAGGTACAACAGCTATCTGATTATACCCCGAGTAGCCATCGAGGAAGCAATAATAGTCATGACCCGCTAACCTTTCTAACATCTGGTCGATGAAAGGCAACGGGAAGTGATCTTTTCTTGTTGCCAGATTTAGTCTTCGGTAGTCAATACAGACTCTCCACCCTGTAACTGTCCTCGTGGGAATCAACTCATTTTTTTCATTCTTAACAACGGTAGTTCCACCTTTCTTTGGCACCACATGAACTGGACTCACCCATGAACTGTCAGATATTGGATAGATCATCCCTGCATCCAAAAGTTTTACCACCTCCTTTCTAACCACTTCTTTCATCGCTGGATTGAGTCGTCGTTGAGGTTGGACAACCGGTTTGTGATCATCCTCCATTAGGATTTTGTGCATGCAAATTGTTGGGCTTATTCCTTTCAACTCTTCAATGGACCAGCCAAGAGCGCTTTTATGCTTTTTAAGAACTTTGACAAGTTTTTCCTCTTGAAGGAATTCAAAGTGAGAACTTATGATGGCCGGACATTTACTCTCAGTGTCTAAAAAGACATATTTGAGGTTCTTCGGTAATTGTTTTAGTTCAGCCCCCTTCTTTGGTTCATCTTTACTTCCCTCCACTAATGGTTGCCTTAGCTCCTCCCATCGGTTGTGGCGAGGATTTTTGACAAATGATGTTGTTTCCATCATGGCTAAAACTTCACTATCTTTTTCATCAAGTACCTCCTCTTCTCCAAAGATTGATAAGCTCAAAACTCTCTCCAACGGTAACTGTTGTGTTGTCAAAGAATTTCCTTCATCACAAATTTGATCAATTACCTCAATGTGTTGACTTGTGGCAATGTCATCTTTGTACTTCATGGTGTTTCGCACATCAATCTTTAGTTCCTCATCATAAACTTTCAAGGTCATTGTACCTTCCTCTATGTCGATCAAGCATCTCCCGGTCTCTAAAAATGGTCTCGGGCATCTCTAGAATAACAAAATCTACAGGGAATGCGAACTTGTCGATTTTCACCAACACGTCTTCTACCACTCCGTACGGTCTTTTCACCGATTGGTCAGCAAACTGAAGTGTCATTTGTGTATCTTGTACTTTACCTATCCCCAATCTTTTGTAGATGGATAATGGCATAAGACTTACACTTGCTCCCAAATCAATAAGAGCTTTCTTGAAAGACCTATCACCGATGGTGCATGGAATAGTTACTGAACCTCGATCTTTCTTTTTAACCGGAATCTTCATGCCCTGCAAAATAGCACTACAAGTTTCAGTAAGAATAATCAGAACACTCTCGATGGTCCGCTTCTTTGAGATAATATCTTTCATGAACTTTGCATAGGTTGGCATTTGCTCAAGTGCCTCTAAGAAGGGAATCTTCAGCTCAAGTTTCTTGAACATCTCCAAGAACTTCTCAAAATTTTTCTCATGTTGTTCTTTCTTCTTATTTCTTGTGGGGAAAGGAAGTTTAACCGCCGGTCTAGGTGTAACTACTTTTTCTTTTACCACCCTTTTTTCCCCCGTGACCTCTTTACTTGCACCCTCATTCTCTTTAATCTCTACATCCACTTCAATCAACATATCTTCTTCATCAGAATTCTTCTCAGGTGTGTCATTGGATTTATTGCTTCTGGTAGTTACAGCGTTCACATGGTTATTGTCTCTGGGATTCGTAACCGTAGCACTAGGTAGAGCACCCTGTGGTTGAGAGTTAGTCATTTGTTGTGCAATCTGACTCATTTGGATTTCCAGATTTTTGATAGAGGCCCCTGTGTTCCTCAAGCTGCTCCTAGTTTCTTCCTGAAATTGAGAATTTTGAGCTGCCATTTTTTCAATAGCTATCTCCCATTCTGCCTTCTTAGGTGCCTGTTGTTGAAATTGTTGAGGTGCTTGAGATTGGAACTGTTGCGGGTGGTGTTGAAATTGTTGCTGGTATGGAAGTTGTTGTTGGGGAGGTCTATATTGTTGTGGCTGAGCTGGAGATTGAAATTGGGTTGTTCCTTGCTTTTGAAAGTTTCCTTGTTGGTCCTTCCATGCGAAATTAGGATGATTTTTCCAACCTGGATTATATGTATTGGCGTATGGATTATTTTGCCTCAACATATGAATCTGTTCCACCTATTCTTGCGTTGCCACACAATGCATAGCAAAATGCGGTCCACTACATATTTCACATACAACTGAGGCGGCTGGCTCAACTTGTGCTACCTTCTGTTCACCAAGATTCATCTTCTTCGATCTTCTTTCTACTTCAGCTGCAATTTGTTCTTCCATTTTAACCACCTGATCAGCAAGCTTCAAATCAATTTTACCTTTCGGTTGGCTCATTGCACGGTCATATAACTCAATGTGCTCCTTAGAGGCAATAGCTTCTATGATTCTCTTGATACCAGTGGCTGTTGAAAAATTAGTTGAGCCACCGGCTGCCGTGTCTATCAGCTGTTTTGTCTTGACTCGTAGACCATTAACAAAAGTCTGCATTTGCTCTGTTGGGTCCATATTATGAGTAGGACATGCAACCAAACATCTCTTAAACCTTTTGTATGCATCTCCCAACGATTCCCCTTCTTTCTGCTTGAAATTTACAATATCATATCTTTTTCGAATGAAAACTGATGCGGGGAAGTACTCGTTAAGAAAGGCGGTTTCCATCTGTTGCCAGGTGGTGATACTTCCAGCTGGAAGTGAGTAAAACCACTCTTCCGCATCTTCGGATAAAGTAAAAGGAAACATTACGAGTCTCTTTGCCTCTTCGGAATGGCCCTCTATCTTCAATGATGTTGTTGTGGTGAGGAATCTCTGTAAATGCTTATTTGCATCTTCATTGATTCTTCCAGAAAAGGGCCTGCTTTCTAACTGACGGATAGTGGAAGGATGTAGTTGGAAGTGTGCCACGTTAACCGGTTGATTTACTATGGTCATTCTTCCAAGCGGTGCATTGGCCCTTCCATAATCACCTAAAAGTCTCTCTGGAGGAGGTGGATCAGCTGCCATAGTTTCAGGCTAAGAATCTGACTGCTCGGACTGAATAGATAGTACTTCTTCGTCTTCCGATTCTGAAACTGCAGGTGATTCTTCTTTCGATGCCAGTCTTTTCCGCTTAACTTCTCGGAGTCGTGCTCGCAATAATCTTTCGGGTTCTGCGTCAAAATCTTGAGATTGAAACTTTAGCTTTGTGCCCACCTCCCCTATGGGAGAATCACCAAGCACCCATTTTTGTTTAAATTTGTGAATATTTTTTTGTTACGTTATACTAACCAAAATATAAAAAACGATGTCTTTTTCTTTTAAAGCTTTGTGCATTATAGGTGATCGGATAAATAGCAAGTGTACTATTTTCACCGGTGTAGTTATAATGGGTTTTACCCCAAGTATCGATCACGAGGATTGCGTAGGAAATATAAATTATTGTAACTAGTCAATTAAACAAAATAGCATATGGGTGTTTTTGTTATATTGAAATAACTGAATTAAAATAAATAAGCTGAAATTAAAGTTAAGCTTTTGTGTATAAATTTAGAGTAATGCCAAGGTAGGTGTATGATCAGCCTTATAATGACTCTGTAAAAAGATCTCTTTAACAAGTTCATATGATGCAACTATTTGTTCTTAAGGGTGTTTTCCTAAGTCCTTAGTGAAAACCTTTTGGTTTGCAATCCTAATGCCTAAGTCCTTAGAAACATAGGTTTGTAAACCAAAGATGTAAATAATCAACAATGTTCAAATAACCTTACGGTATCCCTAGTCCTAGGTGATAACTATAAGATTTAATTGTTTAAAAACCTTAACAACCGTAGTCCTACAGATTGTTAACCGTGGATCAATCTTGTTTTGCCGACAAAGAAAGCATAAAAACATTAAACAATCAAATTGCAAAATACGAATACTTGATTAAAGAAATACGATATTCAGAGTCGTTACAATTCAAATCAGGGACACCCCCTGGCATTGGGGGGTTTAGCCTCTCATAGTATTCAAGAAACCAAAATCAAAAAGTTTAGACATTACAAAGATTAGGAGAACTCTGATCTTCAATGGTGTCCACCGTTGAATCTCTTCGTCTTCCAAAACCTTGATGAAGCTATCTGTCTCTGCTCTGGAATTCTATCGAACGATCAAAAGTGCCTTCTCCTTGTCTCTCAATCCTCTTTTAATCCCTCTAGGTTTTCAGATCTCAGCCGGAATACCCAAACTGCCCCCGGAACTTTAAAATTGTAAAAACAAAAAATATCAGAATTTCTGTCCGCACAGCTGACACGGCAGTGTCACTTGACACGGGCAGACCGTGTCAGCTTCTGGTCTTAGGAGCACAGTACTTCAGGAGGCCTGACACGGCCGTGTCAGGTGACACGGTCAGACCGTGTCCGCCTCTGCCTCCTTGCTCATTTTTGCTTCTTGCTTCCTTTTTGTGCACCTCTTGGACATGCGATCTTCCTTCAATCCGAAGCTAACCTGAAACCATTACCAAACGAGATCAAAAGCACCTAATTGACAATGAAAACGACACAAAAACAAATTTGCAAACAAATAAACTACAACTAGATAAAATAACGAAAACATTTGAAAACAAACACAAAGTGTTACCAAACATGACGATCATGTGTCGAATTCATGATGAAATTAAGTGTAAAATGGTGGCCGATTAATAGGTGATTGAATCTAGTGCATCCACACCTCTCTTAAAGCTAGGTTTTTAAGGATGGGCCCTCAATTAATTGATCATCAATGGAGGCTAAACGGCTTATACCTTAAGGAAGATATCCTCATCATCAAGTTTCATATCTTAAGTATCTGTCCACTTCATTTGATCAAGTTCATATAAAGATTATGTGACTTAGTTCATCAAGAAACTTCATAGGTTCATGTGTTTATTTCCATGCCTTCTTCAACAAGTTTCATCAAGCCATGAGCATTAAAATCAAGTGCTCTTTTAGAAAACATCATATCAAGGTCTTATGTATCTCCTCATGCATCATCATGCAAATAAAGTTCAAGAGATTCAAAGTTAATTCAAGAAGTTTGACCTAATTTGATAAGTTCTTGATCTTATGATCACAAGGGCATACTCCCTAAATTTTCAACATTTGTGAGTGATTATTTTGGAAAATTATTCCCCTTGACATCATCAATAACTTCTCTTCACAAGTCAAGCAGAAATTTTCTGAAGAAAGTCATCAAAAGTGAGAAGACATTATAGGTCTCCCTTTGAAAGTTCAAGGAATTGTTTCCAGTTTAAAGGATCATAACTTGCTCTTTTTTTTAATCATTTTGAGCCCATTCTTGTTGCATAGTAATCTTGAGTGATTCTACTTCAATTCATCTTTGAGGATCAAGAGAAAATTTTGAGTTGAAGATCATGAAAGAAGAAGAAACATTATAGGTCATTCTAAGATACCTAGGTTTTAAGGCATACCATGTGTGCAAGACTGACCACAGACCCGAATGGCTAAAATTTAACTTTCTCTTGCATAACGTTTGGCTCTAAAATTATTTTTCCATTCTCTACAACTTTCATGTTGGGACTTTTGATCAATTAAAGCTCTAAAGCACTCATTTGAAGCAGTTTTTGTCACCAACTTTAAAGACTTGTATCTTTGTGTTCAATTGACCAAATGCAACCTTTCCAAGCACATCGTAAAGCTTGATCACTCAGCTTTCCAAAGCATCCAAGATTGTACCATAAAGGTCCCTACCTTGCTTGCCCCATGGATTTGAAGTTGGTACCTTGAGCCTAAAGTTTCCACTTGCAATCAAAAGTGAATTTGATTAATGTGACCTCTAATCACCAAATTGATGCTCAAATTTCACTTAAACATGATTAACAATTTTACCTGAGGTGATTAGAGTGCCAAAACGCAGCATTTGATTGAGTTTTGAATGCACATGAAGTCATACTTTCTTCATGATGCAGGTGCACACGAATTCCATCCATACTTGATCATTTCTCTCATCTAATGCTTCCATCATCTTCAGCTATAAATAGGGGAGCCATTCCATTCATTTTCCAAGCTTTAGAGAGCCAGAAAAGCCCTGTCAAGATCCCATTTGAACTTTTTGACTAGTAATTCAATTTTTCTTTTTCTCACCCCAAAACACTAAAAGCTTAATTCGATTTTGCTTTTTCTCACCCCAGTTTCAGAGCATCTTAGGTGAACTTCGTTCAGGTAAAATTCTCAACCATTTTGCTTCAAACTTGTCACTACATTGTAGTCCTTGGTTCACTGATGTTGATGATACCTTTTATTTTCAACTGCAATTGCGTTTGGTTAACCTTTTTCTTAGAATTTCAGTTTTTAACTTGTCTGGTTTTTTCCAAATCGATTAAATTATGGTTTCAAGAAATTTTTCATGAGGTGATGTTTGTTTTCGTCTCAGTGAAACGCATATGTTAATGTTGGTTTTGTAATCTTTGGTTACGTTTTTCAAAAACTCATGTGAAGGTCACTTGAGAAGATGATCGAAGGAAGGAAGAAGATGATCGAAGTTTTTTAAATCCTTTGGCCAATGAGATGAGGCCAAGTGAAATGTTTTCATTGGTTAGACACTTTTGTTGCTCAATGAAACACGTTAACTGAGGGCCTATGGTGGAGCGCATGCTAAGATCTTGCCAACGCATTAATGAAAAGATCCAAGGGTGCGTGTTGATGAGCGCATCCCATAATGGTGTGTCTCATTGCATAGGATCTGATATCTTAATTTTTAATTCTGATTTTCTTTTTTCTTTTAATCCTATTTTATTTTTAATTCATTTTAAATACCAAATCACATTCAAAAGTTCCCAAAAAATCTTAAAAATACTTTGATTATTTTCTTATTTAATGAATATTTTTGTGGAATTTTATTCTGAAGTTTGATATTTTCTTTGAATTTCCTTTTGTTTATTTGATTTTAATTGTTTTTTAAATACTTGGTGATTTTC
Organism: Vicia villosa; assembly: GCF_029867415.1. NCBI lineage: Eukaryota > Viridiplantae > Streptophyta > Magnoliopsida > Fabales > Fabaceae > Vicia > Vicia villosa. Next base: position 31,319,072 of record NC_081185.1, on the reverse strand, counting down.
AAAAATTATGAAATATTTTGTCAACACTTGTTGACTTGTGTTTGACCTCTGATTAATTTTTGGGATTTTTATTTGGTTTTATGATACCCTTTGTGTATTTCATCAATAAATTCCAATTATTTAATTAATCATTTTTGGTCACTTTTAAATAGTTTTGAGTTTCTGAAAATTACCAAACCTTTTTCTAAAAATATTTTATAGTTTTTTTGATTTTATTATGGTCTTAGTTGAAATTTATTTGGTGTTATGATACACATTAAATATTTCATCAATAATTTCTTATTATTTTGACCGTTTAAAATCCCTTTTTATTTTCTTTAATTTGGTTTCTCCCTCCATATATTTTATTTTTGATTAGTGGGTGTAAGTCTTAAGGTATCCAATGTGTAGAAGTTATGATTTTATCATTTTTCTGATGGATCATTAAGATGAAATCCCATAAAAATCAAAAGAAATTCATCTAGACACATGGTTTTATTTTGATCCATTCTCCTCCTTCTTCATCTTAATCCCCTTCTTGTTTTTGTTTTTTATTTTACATGTACTGCAAGTTATGGGAGAATGATTTCATATATCATTTCTCTAACTTGTTCTTAAACACATAAATTGTTATTGACCGGCCTCGTTGTAGGGACTTCTATATAAGTTACTTGGTGATTGTTTAACATAGTGCTAAATTTGTGCCGTATCAGAAAATGATCATTTGTGGCCCACCCCTATGTTTGTAAACCCAATGATGGTTGATCATTTGACAATGGGTTCAACTATTAACTTTATTGATCATTAAATTTATTGGTCATTAACTTTGAGAATCAACTATTTACAACTAACAACTAACTTCTAACTTCTAAATTTTAATTTATGCTTCTTTTATTACCTTGCTTTATTTTATGCTTTATGCTTTATTTTACTATTCCTCATTCATCATCATGTTTATGTTTATGTTCATTTTCCATTTGTCTATTTGGACCTATGTTTATGCATATGCACTTTTTCTTTTGTCCATTTAGACTTTTATTTTGTTCTTAAGACATTAGTAATCAACTTGAACCATAAAAAACTTAATGAAGACTTGAATTTGATTACTATACCATGTGCTTGGAGGATGGACTATTGGACTAAAACTTTGATACTTTGGCTTTGTTTTGTTGATATTCTGGATTCCTTGGAGTTTACTCCAAGGCATTGGTTTGATTTTCTTTGTGTGCAGGTTATTTTGAGTTCCATACTTTGTCTGAAGTCCTTGGGGTTTGTCGCACGCTCGCGAAAAATGAACAGAGTCGCCACCAATATATTTATCCCATAAGGGAAAGGAATACCAGGAAAACCTAACAAAGGAAGGAACAAGGTCTTGCGACCAGAGAATCAAGATACGGGAGTCGGTTACGCAAGGGGAAGGTATTAGCACCCCTCGCGCCCATCGTACTCGATGGTATCCACCTATGTTTGTTTCTATCTAAAGGGTGTGTTCTATGTCTATGTCTATATGCGAATGAATGCAAAAGAAATACGGGGAAAAGAAGGAAATATTTACAAATGTGCTCGTTCAAGCCCCGCGACTTGATGCCTACGTATCCTTTTCATGAATCAGAGCGCCGTAGTTCGGCTCCATAGTTTTGTTTGTTTTTGTGTTTTTTAGTTGGGCGGCGTTAACGTTCGCGCTCTTGCATAAGGGATCGACCTAGGATGCAATGGAGCGGAAATAACGGTGCCGTTAAGAAAGCGAGAGAAGAGAGAGAGGGAGTTTGAGTGTTTCGAGGAAATCCCTTAAGCAAGGGAAACTCGAGTTACTCTTTAGTTTGTGTTTTTTAGAGGTTGGGAACTTACGCCTGAATGGAACCCTTAAGCAAGGGAGCCCCAAGCACTCGAACATCCCTTAAGCAAGGGAAGTTACAAGCTTCCATTCCCTTTTTATTGGTCAAAGTATTTATTAGTCATTTTTTATGCGTTTTCTTGGTATTTTTTATGGGTTTTTTATTCAAGTATTTATTAATGTTTTATGGTTGTAAAAGAAAAAAGAAATGAAAATAGGGAACTAGTTCTAATTTCTAAATCTATGTTGTGGATATTCTAAAAGAAAAATAGGGAGGAAAAAGCAATTAAATGGATTAAAACCAACATCAAGGACCAAGGGCATTTTAGACATTTCACAATGGAAAATATTCACAAAACAATTAGAAAATCACACAAACTATAAAGGAAATTAATCACAAACAATTTCATTTTTTATTTAATAGAGAAATTAATTTGAATTAATAAAGAAGACTATTATCTATTTATGATTTTTTTTTTGTATGAAAAACTATTTATTAAAATTCTACAAAAATGCTAATTAAAAGTCATTTAAAAGAAATTTAAAAAAACTAGTTGGTAGGAAAATTATTTTTGTTGTTTTTTTATCTAGAAAAAAACAATTAATCAATCAAAGAGAATAAAAAACTATTTTTATTACCTAGTTTGGTGAGGGAGGAGAGAGAGAGAGGGGGGGAGAGAGAGAGGGAGAGAGAGAGAGAGAGGGAGAGAGAGAGAGGGAGAGTAGAGTTTGAACGTTTCAAGTGGCACCCTTAAGCAAGGGAGACTCAAGTTGTTCCTCTCCTTTTTTTTTTCTCCAATGTGGGACTTGCACCATCACCTTTTTTCATTTTTTCAATGTGGGACTCTAACTTGTGTTGTATGTTGCAATTGCTCTTTTCTTCATGCTATGGTGCTCACTTTAGACACTTATATCTCAAGCCATGGGTGGTCAAATGATGCAAGAATGGTGTCATATCAAAGAGGGCATGGGATAGAACAAGATTGGTGTTGAAAATATCTCAAGATAAGGCTTAGAAATATGAGAAAAATGGCCTTGAAGTCATGCAACCATCACTGCACACGCCCAGCAGCATGCAGTCCCGTGCGTATGGCCAAATTGTGACTCTGCGAGGGTGGTACTTTGAGCCTCTCTATCTCGATCAATACATGTCCAAAATCAGTGATACTGGTCTCATTGGATAGAGGACATGGCAAGGAATAGTTTAGAACTGGGCTTGTTTAAGATAGAGACTTGTGGAGGGAGAAAGAGGCCTTGACATTTGGCCCGCCACGTGTTTGCTGAAATGCGCTGCGTGCCCAGAATTCTGTGTCATGGCTGCCTGCAGAGTTTGGTCAGGGTTGGGGCACCACTTTGAAGGCTTGTATCTCACTCAATATTTGTCCAATTGTCCCAATTCTTGTTTCAATGGATAGAGTAGATGGCAAGGAAGAGATTGATACCAAGTTTGCATTCATAGCACTTCTGTAGAGCTCTAGAAATGGCTGGAGATTTGGCACGCCATGTGTTTGTTAAAATGCCGGGTCATGACCTGCCTTGTGACCTGGATTGTGCCTTGATTTAAATGAGTTTTCAGAAACTCCACACCACTTCAACTCTTCATACAAGCTTCAAATGAAAAAGTGTCCAACTACAAAGTTGTTCTCCTCCATGAGAGGAACAACTTTGATGTTGGAAACTTTTCCGGAAAATGTCGTTTGCCACGTGTAATCTGGTGCTGAAGTGGACTGCTCAACAAGATTTAAGACATCAAAAATTTTTCTAAGTGTTGGAATGTCTTTTTTCTATTTTTTCCAACTTTTTGCCGAACTCCCGATTTTATCCATTCTTCGACTTTTCTTGATTAATTTTCCACCAAAAGTCAATATTTGAATAATTTTCCCGATTTTGACCCAAAAGTCAACTGTTCCGATTTTTCCGACTATTGATGAAATTCCCGATTAAATCTCTTCCGATCAAATCCAGTCAAACAAACACATCCGCATAGCCAGTATGAGAAGCCCTTTCACACATAGAATCCATTCCTGATTAAATGTTGACCAGAAAGTCAACTGGTTGACTTTGGTCAAAGAAACCCTGATTTAACGAACCAGATGATTTGCAAGCTTGCACTCTTCAATCAATGCCCTGATTTGAAGCAGAGAGACACCCCAATCCAGGAGGACTTCAATGAACATAGAACCATATGATTATACCTCAGTCTTCCTTGTTCTCTGATCAAACTTCTTTGCAATAGAGCTCTTCCTTGTTAATCTTTGAATAGTACCAATGGTATGAATGCATGCATGTGAGTTATGGCCTAAATGATGTATGTACATGAATCATAAGCCAGGTGAATAGGGTAGGACAAATTTGGGGTATGACAGCTGCCCCTATTTAATCGTCTTAAACCTGAAGGTGAGATTGGCGCTAGCCTTTCGAACGTTCAAGGTAGAAGAAGATTAAATATCAAAGTACCAGAAATTTGTCCTGAAAAGAAGATGGTGTAAGCGTTATCCTTATTTTTCATCTTGATATCTGTTGGGGAAAGAGAATTTTTGTTTTTTTCTGATGGGAAAGTTTATGGTAAGGGATTGAAATGGGGTAGCTTGTAACGTAGCCAAGGTGCCAATACAAGGTTCTTAATGGAAATGATTGTTGTATAAAACTGTGGTTGGAAAATACGGGTTTGATGGAAAGGTAGGACCTATGATCTGCGACTCGAAACTAGGGTAAGGTCAACGGACCTACGACCCACAAGAGTTGAAAAAGATGAGGATAAGGTCAACGGACCTACGATCCACAAGAAATGAAAAAGATGAGGATAAGGTCAACGGACCTACGATCCACAAGAAATGAAAAAGATGAGGATAAGGTCAACGGACCTACGATCCACAAGACATGAAAAAGATGAGGATAAGGTCAACGTACCTACGATCCACAAGAAATGAAAAAGATGAGGATAAGGTCAACGGACCTACGATCCACAAGACATGAAAAAGATGAGGATAAGGTCAACGTACCTACGATCCACAAGAATTGGAAAAGATGAGGATAAGGTCAACGGACCTACGATCCACAAGACATGAAAAAGATGAGGATAAGGTCAACGTACCTACGATCCACAAGAATTGGAAAAGATGAGGATAAGGTCAACGGACCTACGATCCACAAGAATTGAAAGGAGGGATGAACATCAACACTGGGGTTGGAGGACATCAACGCTGAGGTTGGAGCGTATCAACACTGAGGTTGGGGCGTATCAACACTGAGGTTGGGGGACATCAACACTGAGGTTGTGAAAAGAAAGGCGCCGACACTGAGGTCGAGGACATCAACACTGAGGTTGGATAAGAAAAGGATAGACATCAACACTGAGGTTGAAAAAGAAAGATATCGACGCTGAGGTCAAGGGAAGAAAGAATTAATATCAACACTGAGGTTGGAAATTAGTCTTGAAATGGTTTGCCAGGCAAAGGATACACAACGCAGGGGTTGGATCTAAAAGTTTTCCCGTACGAGGGAAGAGATCACGGAGACTAGTCACGACTAGACTCGATCAAAAGACATAATCACGAAGATGTTGATGCTGGCGAAGCATAAGAATTACATTAATCCCTCAGGCCAAAGGCGGGGTGTAACTCATCAAGAGTGGCAATCGTTCGAATTGCCACACACCAAGTATGGTTATTCAAACGGTTGAAAAATGAGATGGGTTGAATGCCCACCCTCATTCGCACTCTAATCTTCACGCAGCACACGGGAAATAACCTCGGAGACAACGATTCTGACGAAGAAGGCCAGGAGAGAGAAGATAAGATTTCTTTTGGGGATTGAGAATACCAGGTATTGGCACCACGGTTTGAGGAGATTTGTGATGTAGTAGCAGATATCAATCGGAGTTTGTAAGGACAAATTTTTATGTGGGGAAGTATCGTTGTCTTGATTGAATGTTGATTTGTATTATCTGGCTTATGCTTTGTATGCATGTTTTAATTTTTCTATGGCGTAATGTTCTATTTTGATGGATATGCTACGCTTTTGAGGATGCAATGTTATATGCAATGGAAACTATATGCAAAGGTGCCAAATAAAGGCGTTAGTGAGATAGAGAAGCATGATCATTGGGGTCCGTTGCTTGTTGTCTTGAGATGTCATTATGAGTTGGTGTTGGAAACCATGCAGTACCAAAGATCTTTAGCAACTGCACTGAGGGTTGGAATGTAGTTTCGTTGGGGAGGAAGTGACTTCATCTGACTTTCCCTACATCTTGAACTGCTTGGGGATGGTGAGTTTGAGGAGATTCCCTCGATTCAGCATGTTGAGGATGAGAAATTCAGACAAGGAGACCAGGTTGGGGGGAGTGGAACAAACCCCATGAGAAATAAACTCATGTGTTTGGGAAGAAACCAAAGTTCCAGGTGAAATAAACTCCTATGATCGGGGAGAGCAATACAACTCAGAAGATTGTGCCCCAATATTCGTGAACTACGAAGGATTTTGCCCCAAAGGATCCTTGGAGAGATTTGTCAAATCTCGGCATAACTGCCCCAGATTGGTTGAACTCAAGAGAGATTCCTCGACTTGATTGCCCCAGATTGATCAAAGCTTGAATGGATGCCTCAGTTGGCACAGTCTTCACACAACTTGCCCCTTGGAGTAGTCAGCCTTTGAAGTAAATGGCTCATGGAATCGATCGACTTTTTCTGCAGTTGTTCATTGTTTAATCTTCCTTGATGTCAAGTATTTATTCACAAGTAAAAGATATTTGTTTTGAAAATGATAATCTTAATGCAATGCTCATGCTAGCTTCGAAATCAAAGTTTATTGAAACGATGTTGTGACATTCAGTGTTTGAATTATTTGTCATATCGATATCAACATAAATGGTAAGCAAACATCTAGGAGTCAGTTTTACACAACTTGCTTTTGAAATAAACCCGGCTTCAATTAGGTCTTTTAAGGGTTGTAACGTGGCCTGGTTCACGGTTTTAGAAAGAAAGGATTTAAGGCTCAAAGTCTAACCTAACCCACCCATTCTTCGTGATGTTCTCCAGTCCTAAGTTCAACTTAACCTGATACGAGCGTTCATCCTTCAAGAGGAGTTTGAGATGATTGAGGAATCAATGAAGTTCTTGGATATGGCAGTCACTTTACCTTTCGTTTTTGGTGTCTGATCACACGACTTTGTTCCTTTGATGAGGACCTTTATTTTGTAATCCTCGTTTTTCGCTTCTGCTTTGTTTTCTTTTGTTTCCCTAACTTTTGCCTGGACAAATTCTTTTGAATTTTATTTTGGAGTCCAGCGGGATGCCCTAATTTTTGCCTAAGTCACTTATTTTCAAGTTGTTGACTTAGCGGGCTCTCTTTTTTTTTCAATCCTTTTTTTGTTGAATAAGTCGTGTGATCCTGAATCTCTGACTTGTGGGAGTGATTGTGACTGCCTCATTCTTTGATTGATGAGGGATTACCATTGTAGTATTGACTTTCCTCAATCTTTTTGAAAGATAACCATTGTTGTATCCTTGGATGCATACTCCTGATGAATTTTGATTGCTCGATCAGGTTAGTTGAACGCTACCCTGCCCCTGGGTTAAATGTGAGGGTTTTTTTTGTATAGTAAAGGAACTCCTACTTCAAGGCTCAAAGGGGTTAACGAAGGTCTATCTCCCTTATATCTCCAGTGTTTGGGGATTTGAAACAATGCCTGTACATCCTCAGCGGGGTTTTATTCAAAAGCACACAATTTTAGATTTTGCGTTTTTATTTTTTCATCATTCTCCTTTTGATATTTTTGCTTAATCAAGAGTTTGATATCGATAGACAGAAATATATGAGTGAACACGAATGGATTGATTCGAAACTAGCATATGCAATGCATTTTTATTTTTATTCAAAACAAACAAGTTTTACATGGAAGAAACATTTAACAAAACACGGAAAACTACAAATGAGAATGCAGAAATGAATTGATGATTGCCATAGTAGAGGAGGCTTGACTCCGTCTGGACTTGTTGATCTTGAATACTTTTGCAGTTTCTTCCAAATACTTCAGATTACTTCAAAAGAAAACTCCAACGAAGTCACCCAAGAGTTGTAAACTTTTGCCTTACTTTAGGGATTCGAGCAATGCGAGTGATGCAATGCTCAAGATAAGAGTACGTCTTGCTTATCCCTCATGCGGGAGCCCCATGAACCTTTCAATTTATATGAAGACCATTTGGAGTGAATGATATCGCTTTGGAGTCAATGAGATCTTGGACTTTGTGTTTCAAAATATTACAATCCTCAGTTGAATGTCCGGATGTCCCAGAATGGTACTCACACTTGGCATTTAAGTCATATCCTTGAGGAATCGGTGTTGGAGGGGGCTTAGCCTCCCTTAGTTCGACCAAAGATTCATTGAGTAAATGAGAGAGCAGTTGACTATAAGTCATAGGAATCGGGTCAATCTTTCTTGGTGGTCTTCTCGGCCTTCGTGGACCTTGTTGTTGTTGGTAGTTAAGAACATGAACCTGAGGATAAGCAGGGAGTTCTTCTTCTCTATTCTCTGAAATAGCATTTGTTTCACTTTTCTCTTCTTCAGTGAATTCAGGAATATTGGCCATATCTTGGATTTTACCCATCTTTAAAGCATTTTCAATTCGTTCTCCTACGACAACCAAACTTGAGAATTCGGAGGAAGCGCATCCAATCATCATGTTCAGATAAGGATCTTTCAAAGTATTCATGAACATGTCTACAAGCTCTCGTTCCAAAAGAGGAGGTTGAACTCTGGAAGCTAATTCTCTCCATCTTTGTGCATACTCTTTAAAAGACTCACCAACCTTCTGAGTTAAACTTTGGAGTTGTATTCTAGTAGGAGCCATGTCACTGTTGTACTTGTAATGCTTGAAAAAAGCCTCTGCTAATTCATCCCATGTGCGGACATGGGTTCGTTCAAGTCGTGTATACCACTCAAGGGATGCCCCACTTAGGCTATCTTGAAAGAAGTGCATTAGAAGCTTGTCATTTTCTGCATACGGTGCCATCTTGTTGCAGAATGCCTTGATGTGACTCATCGGACAAGTAATACCCTTGTATTTCTCAAAACTGGGGACTTTGAACTTAGCAGGAATCTTGATATCAGGCACTAGGCACAAATCAATAGCATTTAATCCTGAGGAGCTTCGACCTTCTAAAGCCTTCAATCTTTCTTCCAGGAGATGAAATTTCCTCTCATTTTCCTCAATTGGGAACTTGAAAGCTTCGAGTTCAGAATCGTTCTCATGATGTGAATCCTCCTTATTTGGAACTTCCACGGGCACAGGTTTTGATCCTCCATTAGCAACAGTAGTCGGAGTACTATTAGCCAATTTAGCAACACTTTGTCTTAGCTCTTCTTGCCCTTGAACAACAACATGGAGAGTCTCAAAGAGTTGGGTCATCCTCTCCCCCATAGTATCCAAGTCCTTACGAAGTTCAACCTGATTCTGTTCAAGACGGTCCATGATTCTCCTGATTAATCCTTGTATGCTACAGATGTAGGGAAGTCAACTTTGATGATGAAGCAAAAATATGGATTGAAAGGGACCCCAATAAGCTTCTGATATGGAACCATGAAATGCAATATGATGTGAATGCAATGTTTCATTTCCGAGGAATCCTAAAGTCTTTTCACACATTCTTCTCTTTTATCTTTTTTGAAATCAAAGCTTTATTTTTTATAGAATATCTTTTCTTTTCTTTTTTCCTTCTTTTCTATTTCCTTTTTCTTTTCATTTCTTTTTTTTGGAAATAGACTTTAGAATTCCTCGCAAATGAAGTGGATAAAGCAATGATGTTATGCAATGCAAAAGTATGGGATCAAGGTCCATATGATCTGAGTAACCATCACACAATCCTCTGAATAACTGATGTGAAGCTTCTGTACAGGCCAAATGTCACAGGATCAAAGGTTCGACGTCTTTTTGAATACCAGAATATCAAGCACCATGAGAACGGACCAAATAAAGGTCCGACCTCAAATATGAAGAGCCAAAGGTATGTAGGAGTCAAGGTTTCCTGTCCCACCCCAATCTCATGGGTATGAATTCTAAACACGGACAAGTGGTTCCTAATGGTCACTAGGGTCTACAGTTCCCATGGGGTACAAAGTGTTTGAGGCAGCAAGCATGCCAGACACAGTGTTCCATGAAAGAACCTCGCCCAGTTGTGGTACCCCATGTCAATCTCAGCCATAGCAAGCGCTACGGGAGTCAACATGAGCATCCACGCTAATCCTATGTGTCACTTGGCCTGGGTAGTGGGCCTTTTACCTCATACAAACCCCCCACCTGCAAAACAGAACAGAAGACCCCAGGGAACACAAAATATAATCCATATGCATGATGTGCAAACAGAAATAAACATGATATGCAGGCAAAGAATAAGCATGCAAACATATATACAAGGTATAGACATAAAAACAAATAAACACCCAATAAAATAAACAAACAAACGCAGGCTAGGATCGACTCACTAAGGATGGACCAGCAACAGGTCTAGCAACAATCCCCAGCAGAGTCGCCAGCTGTCGCACGCTCGCGAAAAATGAACAGAGTCGCCACCAATATATTTATCCCATAAGGGAAAGGAATACCAGAAAACCTAACAAAGGAAGGAACAAGGTCTTGCGACCAGAGAATCAAGATACGGGAGTCGGTTACGCAAGGGGAAGGTATTAGCACCCCTCGCGCCCATCGTACTCGATGGTATCCACCTATGTTTGTTTCTATCTAAAGGGTGTGTTCTATGTCTATGTCTATATGCGAATGAATGCAAAAGAAATACGGGGAAAAGAAGGAAATATTTACAAATGTGCTCGTTCAAGCCTCGCGACTTGATGCCTACGTATCCTTTTCATGAATCAGAGCGCCGTAGTTCGGCTCCATAGTTTTGTTTGTTTTTGTGTTTTTTAGTTGGGCGGCGTTAACGTTCGCGCTCTTGCATAAGGGATCGACCTAGGATGCAATGGAGCGGAAATAACGGTGCCGTTAAGAAAGCGAGAGAAGAGAGAGAGGGAGTTTGAGTGTTTCGAGGAAATCCCTTAAGCAAGGGAAACTCGAGTTACTCTTTAGTTTGTGTTTTTTAGAGGTTGGGAACTTACGCCTGAATGAAACCCTTAAGCAAGGGAGCCCCAAGCACTCGAACATCCCTTAAGCAAGGGAAGTTACAAGCTTCCATTCCCTTTTTATTGGTCAAAGTATTTATTAGTCATTTTTTATGCGTTTTCTTGGTATTTTTTATGGGTTTTTTATTCAAGTATTTATTAATGTTTTATGGTTGTAAAAGAAAAAAGAAATGAAAATAGGGAACTAGTTCTAATTTCTAAATCTATGTTGTGGATATTCTAAAAGAAAAATAGGGAGGAAAAAGCAATTAAATGGATTAAAACCAACATCAAGGACCAAGGGCATTTTAGACATTTCACAATGGAAAATATTCACAAAACAATTAGAAAATCACACAAACTATAAAGGAAATTAATCACAAACAATTTCATTTTTTATTTAATAGAGAAATTAATTTGAATTAATAAAGAAGACTATTATCTATTTATGGTTTTTTTTTTTTTATGAAAAACTATTTATTAAAATTCTACAAAAATGCTAATTAAAAGTCATTTAAAAGAAATTTAAAAAAACTAGTTGGTAGGAAAATTATTTTTGTTGTTTTTTTATCTAGAAAAAAACAATTAATCAATCAAAGAGAATAAAAAACTATTTTTATTACCTAGTTTGGTGAGGGAGGAGAGAGAGAGAGAGGGGGAGAGAGAGAGAGGGAGAGAGAGAGAGAGGGAGAGAGAGAGAGAGGGAGAGTAGAGTTTGAACGTTTCAAGTGGCACCCTTAAGCAAGGGAGACTCAAGTTGTTCCTCTCCTTTTTTTTTTCTCCAATGTGGGACTTGCACCATCACCTTTTTTCATTTTTTCAATGTGGGACTCTAACTTGTGTTGTATGTTGCAATTGCTCTTTTCTTCATGCTATGGTGCTCACTTTAGACACTTATATCTCAAGCCATGGGTGGTCAAATGATGCAAGAATGGTGTCATATCAAAGAGGGCATGGGATAGAACAAGATTGGTGTTGAAAATATCTCAAGATAAGGCTTAGAAATATGAGAAAAATGGCCTTGAAGTCATGCAACCATCACTGCACACGCCCAGCAGCATGCAGTCCCGTGCGTATGGCCAAATTGTGACTCTGCGAGGGTGGTACTTTGAGCCTCTCTATCTCGATCAATACATGTCCAAAATCAGTGATACTGGTCTCATTGGATAGAGGACATGGCAAGGAATAGTTTAGAACTGGGCTTGTTTAAGATAGAGACTTGTGGAGGGAGAAAGAGGCCTTGACATTTGGCCCGCCACGTGTTTGCTGAAATGCGCTGCGTGCCCAGAATTCTGTGTCATGGCTGCCTGCAGAGTTTGGTCAGGGTTGGGGCACCACTTTGAAGGCTTGTATCTCACTCAATATTTGTCTAATTGTCCCAATTCTTGTTTCAATGGATAGAGTAGATGGCAAGGAAGAGATTGATACCAAGTTTGCATTCATAGCACTTCTGTAGAGCTCTAAAAATGCCTGGAGATTTGGCACGCCATGTGTTTGTTAAAATGCCGGGTCATGACCTGCCTTGTGACCTGGATTGTGCCTTGATATAAATGAGTTTTCAGAAACTCCACACCACTTCAACTCTTCATACAAGCTTCAAATGAAAAAGTGTCCAACTACAAAGTTGTTCTCCTCCATGAGAGGAACAACTTTGATGTTGGAAACTTTTCCGGAAAATGTCGTTTGCCACGTGTAATCTGGTGCTGAAGTGGACTACTCAACAAGATTTAAGACATCAAAAATTTTTCTAAGTGTTGGAATGTCTTTTTTCTATTTTTTCCAACTTTTTGCCGAACTCCCGATTTTATCCATTCTTCGACTTTTCTTGATTAATTTTCCACCAAAAGTCAATATTTGAATAATTTTCCCGATTTTGACCCAAAAGTCAACTGTTCCGATTTTTCCGACTATTGATGAAATTCCCGATTAAATCTCTTCCGATCAAATCCAGTCAAACAAACACATCCGCATAGCCAGTATGAGAAGCCCTTTCACACATAGAATCCATTCCTGATTAAATGTTGACCAGAAAGTCAACTGGTTGACTTTGGTCAAAGAAACCCTGATTTAACGAACCAGATGATTTGCAAGCTTGCACTCTTCAATCAATGCCCTGATTTGAAGCAGAGAGACACCCCAATCCAGGAGGACTTCAATGAACATAGAACCATATGATTATACCTCAGTCTTCCTTGTTCTCTGATCAAACTTCTTTGCAATAGAGCTCTTCCTTGTTAATCTTTGAATAGTACCAATGGTATGAATGCATGCATGTGAGTTATGGCCTAAATGATGTATGTACATGAATCATAAGCCAGGTGAATAGGGTAGGACAAATTTGGGGTATGACAGGGTTTACTCCAATGCATTGTGATTGGAAAATCTTCTATATGCAGCTGTTACTCTGGCCAATTTTTTTTCTTAAGTTCTTATGGTGCATTTCAAAGGCTTTGATTGCAAGCTACTCATATAAACATGTTATATTCATTGAAGACTTTGCTTGATCTATGATTCATCTGAGGCTTATTTCACCTGGTACTTGGTATTGTACTTGTTTGGTTGTGTTAATCCAAAGGATGAGAAATCTACTTTGACTTATTTATGTCAAGTGTTGGCTTCTTATTGGTTAGATTGGTCTTATCTTTAACTTTTTACTTTATGATTTTGGATAGTCCCTTCATCTCCTCCCATCTTCTTAAATTTTCAAAATCTTCTCCCTGTTTTACAAAATCTTCTTATGTTTGCAAACTCTTTGGACAAAACTTTCTTTAAAGATGTTTAGTCCATTTGTGGCTTTCTTCTTTTAAACCCTCTTTTAAAGTTTAGACATGAATGGTTGTTTTAGTGGAGACGTAATCCCCCAAAAGTCTTGATATTGATTGATATGATTGATCCTTTTCTACTTGAAAGAGCTAGTGGCATACTTGTTGATTTATCAAAGTTGGAGCCCTTCTTTCATTTGTGATACAAAGGGTCCATCTGCTCTCATGTTCAAAAATGATTGGTTGAGTTTTCTCTTCAATGATGACAAAATGTATATCCTATTTTAAACAAAACCTTTTGTTTCCCTTTTAAGTGGAACTAAAGTGGCTCTGAATTCTCCATTGCACTCAGGAGGTATGTAGGCACAAGATGTAATATCTTGTCGAGCATAATTTTTAAAACCAAACACAAAGCTTTCTTTTGCACACAACTCTTTTTACACAGATTTTTAAAAAGATTCATGTGGAGTACCACATATGTGAGGGGTGTTAATATCTTCCCCTCACATAATCAACTCTCGTACCTAAGATATCTTCTTTTTATTAGTTTTGATTTAAAAACTTCATTGGGTTTTATTTATCTTTTTCCCCTTTTCCTTTGGAAACAATAAAGAGCGGTGGCGACTTTCACTAAAATGACGAGTCAAGTCAATCAATGGTTTTGATCTCAAATTTCCCCCGCTACAATGACGAAGATATCACCTGAAGCAACTCATTTGGTCTCTAACTACCTGACTTGTTGGAACTCATTATGACTATAGGTCTTATAATGTCAACAAGTTGTAGAAAGAATTGATACAATATCAATTATTGTAAAACAAAAAGACGTTGTCATCACCTGTGGTTCCTTGAGTGGACCAACCATCGTATCTCTAAGAGTAGTGGGAAAAGGAAAATTAATTATTGGCACCCTCAATGTTTGTAGATCGATCAAGTCGTTCTTGGCCTAACCTATTCATTGATGATGGCGATGGTTGATCCATGCTGCCAAGTTTCTTTCTAAATTGTAGATAAATACCGAAATATATCCTGATTTGATGAATGGAAATTGTCAGTGATATTGGTCGTATTGTTCCACATGGCATACTAAGTTTGTTCTCGAACTCTAAAATTTAGCTGAGGATTGACTGTTAGCTATCAAAAGTTATTCCCTTGTCTTTGAGCAATTACGTTGAGGAAAGAACTTTGTCTCTCAGTTGTGGGTTCTTTAACCACTCTTAAAAGCATTGAGTATAATGCATTTAGATGTTGAGCTACTAAACTAAGTAATACATAAAAATAAACTAAAGAGATAAAAATGTGTAAAATAGTTGTGTTGATTTATTAAGTGTCGAATAATTTACAAGTTATGGTACTTATGACATAAACTATCTTGTTTGCCATGTGACTGTGGACTACAAAAATGAAGTCTCATTCGGCTAGTTGTACTGATAATGCATGAGTGTTGCCTCCACTCTAGGATACATGACGTCACACGTTCGAATTTCTAACTTCTTTTTGTTCGGCATGTATCGTTGATCCTATCCTAGTGGATCGATACTCTTAGTGCGTGGTTGCGCAATCGTTGCTCTCTTGGGTTAGGGAAGCTATTAGCAAAACATGTCCATAAATTTCAACAAACCAAATCTATTGTCTTTTAACCAAGTCTAAAATCTTAGCAGCCATGATAGATCCCATTAGATTTTCGAAAAATTTAGTTGATTCATGTTCAATTATGGTGACACTTGCTGACCTAACTATCGGTTGAGAAGAACTCACTTATCTATTAATTTTTTTTATTTATAAGTGTAAACAACTGCATTGTTAATTGCTGCATGAAAGGACCAATTATATACGATAGAAAGTAAAAATGTTCTTAGCTATAAATACATTATAAAAATAATGTAATAGTTAACTAGGTTATGCAATTTGTCTATTCATTATTCATTGCTATAAAGGATGTTAGCTAGCAAAACGAACTCAAAACGGAAGATTGGTACAAAATGTATATTCCAAAGATAGATTAAATGGAAATTAACACATCAAAGAATTCATTGAATGAGAGAATTCTAGGCAAGCCGGATATTGGTACAAAAATATCGAATGCCACCGTATGTAGTGTTTGTGCGAAGTTTCCTAGAAAGTTCCTTAAAATCACAAGCCTAAGCTTTTTGGTTTTTTCGGTAAAGCCTAAAAACTCAATGTCTTCAAAAAATTAATAAATAAAAGACAAACCCAATGCAAGGAATATTCTTCAGATATAAAAAAATACCGAAGATTTCGATGGCTCCCCTCACCTTCAATTTTTCAATTAGTCATCATATATATATATATATATATATATATATATATATATATATATATATATATATATATATATATATATATATATATATATATATATATATATATATAATCTTACTTCAAGAATAAATTATTATAACTTACTATACATCTTGACCATTAATTATTTTCAATCTAATGGTTAAAAATAATAAATAATTAAATATGGAGAAAAAAATTATTCCTTATCTATTCCAACCATTAGATTGAAAAGAATTAATGGTCAAGATGTAAAGTAACTTATAATAAATTATTATTGGAGTATCAAATTTCAACCTTTAAAAAATTTGATCAAATGATCATATTAAATGAAATAAAAAATAAAAAGTATATATAGTTCATTCTTTTCTTTAAAAAGTATATATATATATATATATATATATATATATATATATATATATATATATATATATATATATATATATATATATATATATATATATATATATATATATATATATATATATATATATATATATATATATATATATATATAGGAGGGAGAAAAAAAAGATTCACCCATAATCTCCACCATTTATTTTAAAATCCAATGGTTCAGATTCACTATCACATTCTCATATGATATGCCCTATATATATATATATATATATATATATATATATATATATATATATATATATATATATATATATATATATATATATATATATATATATATATAGTTAGATCTTGTATTGGGGGTCTGCTGCAAAACATGAACATGGAAAAGATGAAGATGGCATGATGAAAGGGATATATTTACTTCAGGAGTAACTCAAAATATTTTCTCCAATTTTTTTTTGATTGAACTCCAAATTTTGATCATTGATTTTAGTTTAATCTAATGTCTAAATTAAACATTTAATTAAAGCTATTGATATTGGAAGCTGTAGCGGTGAAATTTGTGAGACTAAAAACATTGATTGACTTAGCTAAGATATTTTAATAGAATCGTCACCGCGCTTTATTGTTTCCAAAGGAAATGGGAGAAAGAGCGAATTAAACTCACAAAAGTTTTTAAATCAAAACTAATAAACTTATTAGAGATTTGGGTAAGGGGGTTTGTTATGCAAGGGAAAGGATTTAAGCACCCCTCACATCTATGATACTCTATAGGAACCTCTTTGAAGATATTATTATTGTTGTTGTTATAAAATGCCTTTTTGTGTTTTTTTGTTTAAATAGAGTGAAAGGATGAGAAAAGAAGGTTTTAAAAGTGAGCTCGGTAAGATATTGCATCTTAGGCCTACATGCCCTTTAAGTGCAATAGGGAAGTCAGAGCTTTTGTAGTTCCTCTTAAAAGGAAAATAAAAGAACCAAGTGGCCAAAATAATTTTGGGTGATGAGCTTTAACAATACTCAACGTGTTTTTAAAATGTTAAGCTTTAAAAATACTTAAGTATTTAATAAAAGGAGTCAAGCTTTTACAATACAAGGCTAGGTTTTAAAAGAAGTTGGTTGAGCTTTAACAATACAAAACCATGGACTGAGGTTAAAATAGTTGAACTTTAATAATACAAAACCATTTTAAAAAATAGTCGGTCGCAGAGCCGGATACCAGGATTTCAAAAAAAACAAAAAAAACCATTTTAAAACAAGTGGGGTGCAAAGCTTTAACAATACTAAGCTCAAAGATAAAAGAGGTTTGGAAGAGAGATTAAGTACCTTGACAATTTTAGTCAATATCATTCCCATTCCTTTAGATATTTAGGCAACAACTTAAGCAATCAAATTAATCATGAGTATCTCAAGTGATGTGTGTGATAACATGTGTATCATAAGGTAAACAAGTGAGTATAACAAAGAGATCAATGTATAAGACTCAGATGTAAATGATAGATAAGAGGATGTTTATACCTTTGGATTATTTCATGTATGAATGAATATAATGGATGACAGATGGATATCTCATGCATATGGTTAGTAAACAAAGTATGTATATACAATGATAATACCATGAATAAAGCATAAATGTACAAGGATAAGAATATCAACAAGTATATAAACAAAGAGAGATCAAAGCAACAAGTTATATTCACATGGCATTGCTAGAGATCAAAGGAGTTTCAAATTAGGGGTTTCTTGAAATATTAGGGTTTTGAAACACACCTAATCCTAATTGATTTTAAAGTTGATTAAAAGACCAAATCCTAAAGGAGAGTTGGTTTAAGGGAACATGGTATTGTCAAGGTGACTTTAACCTAGCCCTAAATAGATTCACACAAAAAATTTAGGAGTTACTTGGTGAAAAATATCAAAAGAAATGATTTTAAAAGCTTTTAAAAGTATAAAAAAACTTGTTTTTGTTTTAATTTTTTAATGACTAAATAATAAATATTTTTAGATTTTTAAACTATATTCCTAAAATAAACAAGTTATATAAGGAGCATGCAAAAAATCATTTAAAAATAAATATTTTTGCTATTTTTAATAATTTATCAATGTTAAATAAAAATGTAAATGAAACAAGTGATAAAAAATAGGTTTTGGTCTCTATAGGACTTGAACCCATGCCCTTCACGTTACAAGCCAAAAGCATAGCCACTGGGCCACGCGCTTGTGGTGATCATAAGGCACAAACAAACCATAACATAGTAAAACATGTGATAAATATAGTAAAACATGTGATAAATGGTAAAAAAAATGAAAAGTAAAGTTCCAAAAGGCAAAAGGGGGGATTCGAACCCACACCCTTATACTCACGCCTCAAACACACACACACACAAACCAACTGAGCCAAACGATGAAGTCGTTTATGAAACGCCTTGCATTAAAGATAAAATAAAACAAGTCTATGAATTCAAAAATGAAACTTCATCTTCAGCCTCACGACACTCATAATTTCTGAATATTCAACATCATCAAACCTCAACCATTTTCAAAAATGTAAAAAGCAAACATGTTCAGAATTTAACCACGAACTCAACCATGTATCATTTGATAATTTATATCAATTGTAGTTCTCTAATTTTCTAGAAAACATGAAGAACCCTATATTTTCAAATTCAAATTAAATGGTTAACATGAACAATCAATCTCTAATACCTTAGGGCTTTCATTCAGCACATCAAAACAAACAAACTGGTATCAAGAAATGCAACAATTGGTGCTTAAACCTTAGAGTTCAAAGTTGAGTTTAGTACCTCTGAAATGGGAGATCGAAACCTGGATTAATGGAGGTATAGAAGTGTTGTAATGATCCTGTTAGCTTCACTAAACTCCCAAGAAGCTATTCCAATGCTCACGTTGGACTGGAAGCACCTGGATTCTTCCATGGACCTCGACCTGCAATGATGAACAAGTGGGATATGGAGGTTTGGATTCAAGTGTTTGAGTTGGATTCTAATGCATACAAAAGTGTCTATATTCTATATAAAAGGTGTTTGGATGGTTAATTTTCCAAGAGTTTGCAAGAGAAGAGAGATTCGAAGTTATGGACTTCAAAGCTCAAAAATGGAGAAATTTGGCCAACTCAGATTTGAGAGAGTTTTAGAGAGGCTTGAGGGTTATTTCTGGTGAGTTTTGAAGCTTAGAAACGGTCTCTATTTATAGAGAAACAATAGCGTTTGAGTCTGATCACATGGAGTCTCAAGGTTCCTTAACTTGTTTTTGAAGCAATGTTGCAAGACATGGTTCCAATGCATAGTACAAGCATGCTTTGAGTGGTTGGATACTTTAAACATGTTGTGTCTAAGCTTTAGGTTAAGTGTATGCAGAAGGAACAAGTTGGGATCTCTAAGCTTTAGGCCCATACAGATTTAATTCAAAGTTTAGAACATGGTTCTTCATGTCCATGGCTTAAATTCAAGTGTCATGGTGCCCTATTGTCAAATTCATATCTCTTAGCTCAAGCATTGAAATCTTGTTCTAATGTTATCTTTGGAAAGCCCTTACAACACTCTTCAACTTTGGTCTTTGGTTCCTTTTTAGATTCATCTTGGATCTTGGTAAAAAAAAGTTCATAAAGTTAGGAAAAAACTAGGTTTAAACACTTAGAATTTGTCTAAGTCTTTTGTAGGAAACTTCATGATCCCATAACTCTCAAATGATCCATTTTTTGGGAAAAAGTTATGTGTGACAAAGTTGTTCATTGGATTAAGATTTACAACTTTCATGTTGGGAGACTCTTCATTTGCATACTTGAAATTTGAAGTTACTTGCACATGAAGTTATAGCCTAAATACTTGAAAAACACTTAAATTTCTAAGTGTCAACTTTGACTTTTGTTGACTTTTTTATTCTTGATTGATTTTATTGATTTTTATTGATCAAATGACTTCAATAATCACATGTTAGTGATTTTGATCTTCAAAAGTCCATGGTTGATCAAATTTCTTAAAAGTCAAAGACAGTCCTTGAATAGTTGACTTTTTCCAGATGAATTGTACTCTTGTGAGTTTCAATTGAATCAAGCTCCCCTATTTAAATGAATTACATGAGTGGATTATAATGTTGAATTGTAGATCCTTGAATCATGGTTTGAGCCTATGGGGCCATGTTCTGATTAAAAGCCAACTCTCCAGATGAATTAGGTCAAAACCCTAATTTGTGCACTAGATGAAATGGGAAGTTGTTAGTCTTGAATTGAGCCACTCTTGAACTTGGATTTTGATAGGGATAATCATTTGAGCATATGAGAATGCTTGAGCTCCTTTGTGGGTCTTAAAACTCTTATCTTGCCTGAGTCTCCTAGTCAACCACCTACCTTGGGAAACAGGCAACAAGCAAAACACAATCTCTTTTTTGTATATCGGGTTAGAAAATGGTATATAGAAAATGATAGTAAGGATGATGATGATCACACTATGCACAAATTGATGTGGGATCTCAGGGTCGAAAATTGGGTACAACAGAAGCTAAGTGAAAATGGACAAATTTGTTGGGTGAGAATATGGATATAAAAGGTCTAGAAAAGATGTTGAATATACCAAGCCTCCGAAAATAAAATTCCAAAAACAGTTTAGGTCCCATAAAATGAAATCGGAGATTTTAAAATATGTGGAAGAAAAACACAAGACAATGATAGCTTGAAAGTTTCTCAATGATTTAATCCAATAAGAATATTACATGATATCACTAAAGACATGATTATTTCTAATGAAAATCAATTACAAGAACCAAAGTCGCTTCAAACAAAGAGATTTAACAACCTTTACATAGAACTTCATTCAAAGCATAATTGGATTTATGATTATCCAATAGGTTTGAAACATAGCAGACCTAAGCTTGCACATTAAATCGCTATAAGCAACATCAAACCTAAATGACATACAAGCAATGCAATAATGCACTAGCTACAATAATATATGCAAAAAAAATAAAGGAGATAAGGGAAGAAAGAAAAGTACACAAAGATATGTAATGGCTCAGTGTTCGTTCTCGCTTTGCCAACTCCACTCTTCAATGGTGTTAAAACCAATAGAAAATAATCATGATCTTCCACTATATTATAAGTTTGATACAAGCATTTTGATTACAAAAAAATATCACACACGACAAATCCTTTGTTGATGTAGATACCCAAACTACAAACAAAAACAAGATCTCAATGATTTTGATCTAATAACCTTGCAATCCATAATAACCTGCTCCAAGTCTTCGTATTTGTTGATTCACCCTAATCCCACCGATATCTTATATGAGAGATTACCATTAGCTAAGCGTTGAATTTGACAACTCCCAACTTCGCCTACGAATAGTCTTTACAAGACTTTGCCAAAGATGGACAACACCTAATTCCGTGTTATGAACCACCGGGACCCGACATCGCTAATGTCTTTCATGAAGTATAGTGTAACTCTCCTCTTGATAGATAACACAACTTCCCAAACCACATTCAAGAAATTATTCCTGCACCTGTAACAAACAACAAACTTTACATAAAAATATTAGATATCCCTATGCACCACTAGTCTCCCTTAAGAATTCAGACCCAATTGGTCCCCTAAGAGATATAACGATCAATGATTTCTTTAAGAATTCAGACCCAAATGGTCCTCTAAAGAAGATTTTTCCAAAGCACGTTGATCAACCTGTTAGTGATCCCTTAAGAATTCTGACCCAACTGGTCGCTTAAGAGATATAACGATCAATGACTTCTTTAAGAATTCTGACCCAACTGGTCCCCTGAAGAAGATTTTCCCAAAGCACGTTAATTAACCTGTTAGTGATCCCTTAAGAATTCTGACCCAATTGGTTCCTTAAGAGATATAACGATCAACGAATCCTTTAAGAATTCTAACCCAGCTGGTCCCTTAAAGAAGATTTCCCATGATGACCATCAGTAACCGTCTTTTTGAGTATACAGACTAAGACTAGTGACTCGAGGAACAATCAATAAAAATTAATTAACATTGTTTTTACAAGGTTGGTTATTGAAAGCATAATACACAAATGTTTAAATACATACAACACAAAAGTGTTGAGCAAGATATGAGCAATAGCTCCTTGATTTTACAAGATTCTACAAAGATGTTTATGATAAATGTTGAGTTACATCTTGTAGTAATCTTCTCTTCTTTTTCTTGTCCTTAAGCTTCAGCTTCTTGATCTTCAATGATTGAGTTTCGGCTTCTTTACATTGTTGTAGCATTACAGTTTTAGCATTTATGACAAACATCCTCTTTAGCTTTTGGAATTCGCACTTACATCATCTTTGGCTTGTATAGTAGCAATCCTTAGCTTCGGCTTCTTGCAGTGGCAACCATCACCTTTGGGTGTTCACTTCCCAGTGACCTTGATTCAAGTATTCTAACTTGTGATTCAGGCAATAGTTAATGAAAAGACAAAAATAAACTTGCAAGGCTAAAAAAGGACACAGTATCATGGACCAATGTTCTAATTGATTGAGTAATGAGGGGCCTTAAGGTACAATACTAAATATTCAAACTAAACAGAGTACAATTCAAAATGAACAAATTACAAAGACACGAATAGTTAAATAATGAAAAAATTACAAACACGCAAATAATCAAATGATGCATACACACAAATTGAAAAAAGCATCACAACTAAAAAACAATACCGTGACTGCAAATTCATTGCTCCCCTTTTTTATGATTGGAAATTTTAGAGATATTATTGTTGATCGATTTGATTTGAGATTATTTGGAATTTGAAAATTGAATATGGTGTACAACTTAGCGCATGATTGTACAACGTATTTAGCTCTCACGCTTATCCTGCATTAAACACTTATTGCACGTGAATATCGATAATATCTCGATAACTTCTCCCCCTTTGACAAGTATCAAAAAGAGAAGAAGAAAACAAACAAATAAATCCCCGACAAAGAAAAAGCGAACAATTTAAATTCCACACTAGAGAACTAAACAAGCACAATAGAAACTGCATACAATTATTACCGTAAAACACGGAATTTCATAAAAATGATCAAGAAACGAGATAGCATAGAGAAATCACATACAATATTCGTTTGCTTTCATTTCTTCCCTAATCTTATTTCTACCTTCTTCTGCCTCCTTAGCCACAACTTCAATTCGACCTATAATCTGGTCTTCACAAACTTGATTATTAGCCAAGATCTTACCAAACCAATCATCAAAATAAGCTTTCACATTAGCATGTAACAAACCAACAGACGACGAACTAGCTTCTCCAGCATAACTAGTTCCCTTATTCTTCTTTGGTTCCACGAACCTGTCTTCATACCATTCAACACTAAAAATCAATTGAACAAATGAAGTGAAGAACAAAGACCTGTTTAGATTTTCCTCGTAGTGAAACATCCTCTCAATAATAAACATATACCAATTGATGTTGTTGCAATGGAGAAATTCCCACACCTACAAATCAAAGTCATCAACCCTGACCTAATTATGTGGCTTTCGATAGAAGACTTTGACTATGATCCAATAAAGGATTCTCATTTTAAATTTGACTTGGCTTATGTTAAAGTTGTAACACCCTAATTTCTCCCGCGTATTTATAATTAAAATCATAATAAAATAAAAACAATCACAATTAGGATGCCACATCCAACAACAACCTGCTCATATACTTTGATATGCAACAAATACGGTAATTAAAGAACATATCATGTGTCTGAAAGTTTACCTTTTATTAGCTGCCGAAAACACCAATAATTAAATATTTTAATTTCTCCAAACATAACTATCACAAATGTAGTTATAATAATAATAATCATAAAGAATGACAAAATATAACATAATATCCAACAATGGAAGTATACACATAGTTTCCTCCCGCCATAAACAAAATAAGAATTGACCTCCAGTGTTACATATCATAGCAGACACCGACTCAACAATTCATAAAGGAGAGAAACCTCTTCCACTAACTTCCACGCCTTCATGGTAGATCACCTGCGTGTTACCCACGTGGAGACAACATTCAAACAGAAGGGGTGAGATATCATAATTATATAAAGGAAAGCATGATAATAAGCAAGCATCAGATCATTACATGCACATCACCCATTCCACAACACAATCCACACAATCAAAATAATAATTAACCAACACCACAACAACACAACCAATATGCAATGCAATGATACTTACATCTTGACTCAATGCATGTGGTACCAAAATGTGAACTCACAGTTTCACTGCTTCGATCCCCGCCTAGGATCGAAGCTCACCAAACAGACCTCCGTCCAAAATCATTACTAAGTAACGCTTCACTAATCCATCACCATAAGAATTAGCTACTCACATCCAATCCGCACAGTGGGATTGAGGCTCACCAAATACGGACCTCCGTCCAACATGATAAATGCATGCAACATATTATGCATACCACATAACAACATGCACAAAGACCTTTACCATAGTAAATGTACCTCGCCACTACTGTCCACCTTGCACCAAACACCTACCAAAACATGCAGCAACAGCAACACAACAATATAGCAAGCAATAACAATGCATTTGCACACGTTCCACAAACAACATAAATTTCACTATGCAATAAATACATTATGGTACTGAAAATAATTTTAAGTTAAAGTACATTACACCATATTTCCAATGCTTCAAACGGAGCATCAACCGGACACCCAGAACTAGAGTTATGAATTTTTGAAATTTTTAGAAAATTTTCAACATAATAGAGTAATGGGTTACTTCATTTCAAGTAACGGGTTACTATAGTCCAGAAAACCATTTTTATAATTTTCGCTCCCATGTAATCTGTAACGGCCGTTTATTTTATTTAATTATTTAATTAGTTGATTTCGAATTATTTGGTGAAATTGTGGATTATATGTGAAATTGTGTTGTTGGAGGGGTGTAGGCTTAAAAGTGTAGAAACATGAGGGTGTGGCTATATATTAAAGTTTATGCTATTTCATTGTATAGTTGAATAATAACAATAATAATAAAATAAATGAGTAAATAGCTAGTGGGCCTATGTTGTGTTAGCATGAGGAATAATGGGGGGTGTTTATTAAGCCCAATAGTGAAGTAGAAATTTAGTAACGAGGTTAACATAAAATTAAGAGAAAGAAAATAGAATAGAGAATTTGGAGAGAACGTGAAAAGAGAATGTTTTCGTGAAAGAGGAGAAGAGACACAAAGAGGCTGGGGCGAGGATTCTATTGAAAGAGTAGAGAACCTTCAATCAAAGGTAAGGGTGGGGTTCTTACAATATAAAATTGGGTATGATGATTAGTAGATAGGAATGGGTTTGGATTTCTATGTTGATGTTTTAGGTTTTTCTTTGATTTCATCCTCTTTGTGCTTCGTATGGATTTCACACATGAATGTTGTGGTTGATTTGGTATTGGTATGATAATCTTGATGAATGTATGATGTTAAGCCCTATAAATAAGTGTTATAGGCTGTTACAAATGTTATATAATCATAGGATTTCGAATTCTGAAACTAGGACATTTTACGGGATCGAATTCGAAGGTACGGAAGGCCTCCAACGGCGAAAGTCACACTTTTTGGGTTTGTTTTGCTGTCAGGCTCGCCGAGCGATGGGTTCGAGAAGGTTAGCTACTGCCTTGCTTCGCCAGGAGAGCCATCCCATCCGCCGGGCGAAGCGAGTCAGAATCGGAATTTTGTAAAGGCCATAACTTGAGTTTTCGAACTCTGATTAATACGTCGTTTGAAGTGTTGGAAAGCTAACACAATGAACTATAACATAATAGAATAAAATGATTTATAGGATGTAGTCTCCTAGTATTTGTATTATAATTGAGTGATAAGACGATGTAGTGATAACATAATAAGTATGCCTTTTGCTATGAATCGACGTAACCATGTCATGATATAACTTGATACGTGTTTTCCTTATGACGATATGATGTTATTGAGATGATGATGTGTATTTTACCTATGATGAAATAATGACGCCTCCTGATGAATTAAGACTAAATATTCTTTTATTAAGAAGCTGAATGAACCGTGTCATATCGTTACTTAACTTGTGTACTATGTTGTTTGATGTTGTTATGAAGATGTACGTATGTATGTATGGAACATGAGATGAGGTATGATAAATATGTTGAATTGATGTTGTTATAACGATGAAGCAATGGCCTTTATTGGTGTTTTTTGAAGGCTTATGTCTTGTGGTTGCATAATTGTTGTCGTTGTGTTGCATGTTATATCGCATACATTGCATTCCCGATGGCCTGGATTGGCAAACTACAATGGTCTGGATTGGAAAATTACGATGACCTGGATTGCAAAACAAAGATGGCCTCAGTCCCATTGTGGGGATTAAGTGCAAATTGTGATGAAGGTGTATGCCTTGTTGACGCCTCTATTTATTGGCAATTTTGCGATGAGGGTGTATGCCTTGTTGACGCCTCTATTTATTGGCAATTTTGCGATGAGGGTGTATGCCCTATTGGTACCACGTGCATTTGCATAGTTGTTGGTCTCATGGCATTTTTCATGATGATGAATGATGACGAGCTATTTTGTGATAAATCTTTGTATAACTAATGATGTGATGATGAGCTGATTGTTGTGGAATACTTGTATACTACTTGTTGATGTGTGATATTGATGTTTTGTGAAGTGGTGAATTGTGTATGGCTTTATTCTCATATACTTGTTATCATACGCTTTCATATATTATTATGATATCTCACCCCTTCTGTTTGAATGTTACCCATATGTTGGTAATGTGCAGGTAATTCGAAGTAGCTTGAGATTGAGGTTAGCCGAGGATATTGTCTCATAGTGTGTAGAATGAGTTAGTGTTAGCTCTGGTACGTAACATTGGGGTTAATTGCGTTTTTTTGTTATGTTGGGAGTAAAACTTTTGTAGAACTCCACTTTGTTGGATTTATTTGACGATGTATGTTGAATATTGAATTATGATGATTATAACTTATGTTGGAAAGTTAAGAATAAATATTATTGATGTTTTTCCGCTACGAATAAATGAAATGAAGCTTAGATATGATGAATATGTTATTATGTGTTACGTATCCTATTATATGTGTATATGTGATGAATGAAGATGACATCCTAATTGTCTAATTGTTTTAATTCCTACTATTTATTTTATAAAATTATCGTTGGGGAATTAGGGTGTTACATAACCGGTTACTTCATTTCAAGTAACTTGTTACTTCACTGTAACCAGCCTAGAAACACATTTTCAACTCAGAGTAACGAGTTACTTCATATTAAGTAACTGGTTACTCGCTGACAGAAGCACTTTTCGGTAACTTTTTAAAATTGAAAATCACTTTAAGCCATCCCAAAACCCCATTCTCCTTATAAACCATTTAGCTTATGTTTTAACACGAAATAATCACTTTTTAAAGGTTTCAAAGCCCAAATATTTTTCTCCGAAAACACCCATAACTTAGTTTCGACGCTGACTCGCAACCATGCACAACAACACAACATCCACCATCAATCATTCATTCAAATACATAACACAATTCATCGTTCAATCATCAACCACAACATCATTAGACAACATTCTAACACATCTAATTCATTAACGACATACAATTGCATTATCCATACAATTAATCCAACAATTACAAAATTGCAACCATGATTATATCATTGAGAGAAGAAGAAAAACACAAAACCAAGCATAAACATAATCTACCCACCATCATCATACAAACCCTAAGATAATTAGAACCCCACCTTTACCTTATAGTTCTAGCAATCCCTTATATCTCTTAACAATGGAGGTCTCATTTTCCCTTGAGCCATAGCTTCCTATTATCACTTTCTTGTGTTTCACGTTCTGACAGTTTCTATCCTTTAACATCTCTTTTATATTTATTTTATTATATTATATTATTATTATTATTAAACCCAACTATTAAAATAATAATAATAATTATAGTAATAATAATTCCAACACTTATTTAATTTAAATAATACACATCTTATATTATTTAAATAAATAACTACTAACTAGTATTACAAATTAATTTAATTAGTCTTACTCACCACACCACCAAGTTCTACATTTTTACTCACACCCTTAACACCTAAAATTATATTTTCTAAGGCACCCTACACCAAAGGGCTTTCTAATACACTAAAACACCATTCACACAACAAGATCGCCAAATATCACATAATTAAATTACGAAAACAATTTAAATTAAATCAGGGCGTTACAAAAGTTAGCTATGTAAAGTCGGTCACAAAAAACAAACTGAAAAATAGATTGCACAAAATATATCAAATCCTATTGTGATGATCTTGTAACACAGACATTCATACCAACAGAATTCAAACCAAAATGAGCATTAAAATCAGTGTAGTTAAATTTAACTACACGTTCCTTAAATTTACTAACTAAACCGGAAGGAATCAACAATAGATTGTAGTAGAAAGCTTTGACGTGATGTGGATTAAATATTGTATTCAATTCAATGAACTTTAAAAAATCTTGTTTGGAGAAGGGTTCAAGAAACATGACATTCAACTCGGATCCAACATGCTTGTCGATAAAACACTATGAACCAATCGGCTTATTCAAGAATTTTTCCACAAACACATTCTTTCTCACTTCAGGTAGCAAATTATTAACCTTATGGCAGATAGCTAAAAGGGTTTGATTCTGAGCAGATGACTTTTTGCGAGCATTGCGAGAATCTTGATTTTCTTTAGACTCGGGCATATTTGTTCGAGACTTCTTAGGACAATGAGTGATGGGATATGAAAAACTTGCAATTTTCTTGCCTTTGCCTTTGTCGGATGAAGTGGAATTCATGGTTGATGGAAGTGATGATACCAAATGAAAATTGATGAATTGAAGGTTGGATCCAAAAGGGGTTTGATGAAATGTGATGAGATTAGTTTAGAGAAATTGAAACGGGTTTCTTTTTTAAGAGAAATTTTGAAAATGGGTTGAAATAAAGAGAAAATAAAAAATGAGCGCTGAAAAGTGTTAAATGGTGAATTTTACTTTCATGATTTGAATCATGTTATAAGTGTGATTTAAATCATGCATTAAAAATTTCAAGGAAATGAATTGTGATGTGCATCATGTACAAGTACTGACTCGAATGAAAATGTTTTTAATGAAAATGTATGAATGAATAAATAATGCGTATGTAGATGTTATGCACGAGCAAAATAAAAATTAAATTGATGCACGAGGAAATTGAATGAAAAAAACATGAAATGCATAAATATAGCACACACACATATTTCAGACAACCAATACACTTACACATAGAAATAATTATAAACATGCATACAAGAAAAAGAATAAAGGAGGGTTGAAACGATCATACCAATTTTGGTGATATAGGCTTAATTTGTTGCACACGAAAAACGACTAGTAGTCAACAACAAGAATAATATAAGCTAAAGTACAATCAATCATAAACAAATTGGATACAACTCCTCTTGCACATCTAAAAATCACTATCATACTCCTTCATAAAACTTTATATGAACTTGTACGGTGGATGTTATGATTATCTTTGATCAACATATCTTGACAATCTCAAATAACTGATTCAACTCTTTGACGATTATTGGCACTTTGGCAATTGTTGGGAACTTCGATAACATTGCCAAATGTCAAAAGCTGCTTTCACCTTCTTTTTACGATAACCTTGGATGATAGATCACTAGAAGATGTTTTTTCTTCTTTCTTTAATCTCTCAAAAACTTCAAGCATGTTGACATAAAAATTCATATCCATCTTTAATTAGGATCAATCAAGAACAAACTTTAAGATATAGTGTCTGGTTTACGGTTACACTGCACATACCTCAAAACTTTGTTAGTTCAATCCTGGATGAATCAAAACTTAGAGAATATCTTAAATACAATTGATGATTGAAGAAAATGTCAGTAAGTTTATACTTTAAGTTAATCTATGTAACATATGTAATGAATAATTAGACAATAGGAAATCAATGTAATACTATTGGGATTAACTGAATTGCATAAGCTTCCAAATTAATAGAAAAACTCGTCTAGGACCGAAAGGAACCATGTCCTCAACGTTTAGAGTCACAATACTTTTATCAAAATCTCAGCTCTAATACCAACTGTTGGGTGAGAATATGGACACAAAAGGTCTAAAAGGGATTTGAGTAGACCGATCTCCCAAAAAGGCAATTTGAAAAATAGTTTAGGGACCCATAAAATGAAATCAGATATTTTAAATACGAAGAAGTAAAACACAACTCGAAGAGAGCTTGGAAGCATCTCAATGAACTAATCCACTAAGAATATGACATGACATCAATAAAGGCATGATTCTTTCTGATGCAAATCAATTACAAGAGAACTAATTCCGCTTCAAATAAAGTGATTTAACATCCTTTACATAGAAATTCATTCAAAGCATAATTGGATTTATGATTATCAAATAGGTTTGATACATCACAAACCTAAGATTACACATTAAATCTCTATAAGTAAGATCTAACCTAAATGACATACAAGTAATACAATAGTGAAGTAGCTACAATAATAGATGTAGAAAATTAAATGAGATAAGGGAAGAAATAAAATTACACAGATATATATATATATATATATATATATATATATATATATATATATAGTTCTTCGGCGTTCGTCTTTACTTATCCAACTCCACTCTCTAATGGTGTTAAAACCATAGGAAAATAATCATGATCTTCCCCTATATCATAAGTTTGAAACAAGTGTTTTGATTACAACAAAATATTACACACGATAAATCCTCTATTGATGCAGATACTCAAATTGATAAAAAATCAAAATCCTCAGTGATCTTGATTTAATAACCTTGCTATCCACAATAACCTGCTCTAAGTCTTCGTATGTGGAAATCCACCCTGATCCCACTGATATCTTTTTCGAGCGATTGCCATTAGCTAAGCGTTTAATTGGATAACTGCTAACTTCATCTACGAACTATCTTTACACTACTTCACCAACATTGGACAACTCCTAACTGAAAATTCTAGTAACTCACACGCGATGTCGTATTGGATGTTATGACATCCACAATTACACAGAACAAAACGTTAAAATAGAAGTGCATAAAAACAGTAAAGAACATAACAAATTGTTCACCCAGTTCGGTATACAACAATACCTACTTTGTGGGCTACCAAGCCAGGGAGGGAATCCAATATAAGCAGAATTAATTCGGAGTTAAACTCCCCCGTTTACAACCCTTCTCTTAAGATCTATCCAATGTAATTCCAATCTATTCCTAAACCTGAGTATCTCCACTCACTCCCCCTCAATCACAACAGTGATTACAAACAAACATTAAATAATTTAGAGAGAAGACACACTTCAAAAACACACCTTGATCTGCTTAAAAGCTTCAATCAAGAGACACGCACTCGTGCTTAAAAGCTTAGAGTGACAAATAACATAAACAACCTATTCCAATATAATCATCAAAAGACAATTGCTTGGAGTACAAGAGACTAAACATAGGTACAAAACTACGGTTCTTCACAATTAACAAACTTTGTCTCTGCTTTCCAAATTAGGATTGCAGTCTTCTTATATGCAGCTCTTTGGCATTGGGCTTCTTAAGAATCAAATTAGGGTTAACCAAGTTAACCTAATTTACACGTCATCTGGTTGTTACAGAATGTGCTGTCAGCGAAATCTTCTAGTCGAAATATTCAGCACACAATAAAAGGTTTCCTAAATTGTAGATTGAGAGAAATCAGGAAACACAATAATAAAACATAACAACTCCTGGTGTCAGACAAGGATGTCATGACATCGGTCATGATATTCACAAAACATGTATTAGCTTAACACATGCAGCCTGCATAACACAATATAAATCATGTCATGACATCAGTCCAGACATTAAACTGTTAGAACAAGATTTGTTCTGATCAATTATCTTAGTTTTGATGATAACAATAATATGAATTTTGCTTAAGATAATATGGTACTCTAATCCAATGCAATTTCCTTTTCAGGAAATATATAAAGAGTATGCATAATTCAGCGCTCAGAAGCTTTGTCTCAAAGGGTTCAGCATGCAACATCAGAACATGGTCTGGCAAGACATCAGAAGATGGTCGAAGCAGAATCAGAACATGGGTCTATGGAAGCATCAGAAGAACATGAGATCAGAAGCACTGAAGTTCTGATGGTATCACGCACATAAGCACTTCAAGGTCAGAAGATCAGAAGATGCTTTGCACCAAGCTGTTTGACTCTGATGATATTCAAACGTTGTATTCACAAACATCAGATCAGAAGGAAGTACAAGTGGCAAGCTACGCTGACTGACAAAAGGAACGTTAAAAGCTATTAAAGGCAACGTCAGTAGACACAGCGTGAACAAGGCTCGAGGTAGTTGACAAAAGCGTATAACATTAAATGCGATGCTGTACGGAACACGCAAAGCATTAAATGCACTCAACGGTCATCTTCTCCAACGCCTATAAATATGAAGTTCTGATGAGAAGCAAGGTTAACGATTCTGAACAAAACAACTCATATTAACTTGCTGAAACTCTGTTCTATTCAAAGCTCAGAATCTTCATCTTCATCAAAGCTCACTACATTGCTGTTGTAATATATTAGTGAGATTAAGCTTAAACGTTAAGAGAAATATCACAGTTTGTGATTATAGCTTTTAAGAAGCAATTGTAATACTCTTAGAATTGATTACATTAAGTTGTAAGGAACTAGAGTGATCGTGTGGATCAGAATACTCTAGGAAGTCTTAGAGGTTATCTAAGCAGGTTGTAACTAGAGTGATCGTGTGGATCAGAATACTCTAGAAAGTCTTAGAGGGTATCTAAGCAGTTGTTCCTGGAGTGATCAGAAGACTCTGGAAGACTTAGTTGCTGACTAAGTGGAGAACCATTGTAATCCGTGCGATTAGTGGATTAAATCCTCAGTTGAGGTAAATCATCTCTGCGGGGGTGGACTGGAGTAGTTTAGTTAACAACGAACCAGGATAAAAATAACTGTGCAATTTATTTTTATCTGTCAAGTTTTTTAAAGCTACACTTATTCAAACCCCCCCTTTCTAAGTGTTTTTCTATCCTTCATAAACATCCAGGAATGTTTTACCACAAAATGCAGCCTATTTAAAAACATCTACAATCTCCCCCTTTGGCAAATTTTTGGCTAAAACATTCTCTCACACCATATCAGAGAACCACTTGCAGCAGAAAACACACAACCACACACAATCAGAGTTAATACAGTACATCATACCACACAGACAGCATACACCACTATTACCATCAGTATGCACACAACACAGCTATACTACCACACCAAGCAGTTGTCAAGTATAACAGAAATAAACTGCTATACTACATACATTCAAACAGATTAACACAAAATAAGCATATAAGAGTTGTTGATCACACAAACCACACATACTTGTTGTTCTGGGGTGACACTATTACACCCCCTGTTTGGCCACAAAAGTTGCCAAAGCAAACAACTGCCTTCTCCCTTTTTTTCTTTTTTTTTTTAATTTTATGGTTCCTCAAAGATGCAGACTCCTAATTTTCTCTGCAAGTTTTCAACTTGTGTAGCATCAAGAGCTTCTTTCTTAGTGCCCTTACTAAGCATGGTGTTAACTTTAGCACCTCTTTTGGATGTACTAGTACCACCATCTCCTTTGTCCGCACCAACACTGCAGCCTTCAGTGTCAATGTCATTGATATTGTGAGGAACATTCTTGTCATTATCTTTAGGATCATCTTCAGTCTTCTTGGTTAAGTCCTCAGTTTTCAAAATATGCACCATTTTTAACTGTGCATAATTCAGGATCTTATTAGGACTAGTTACCTCAATATGCATATTTAGATAAGACCCTGCTTTGGACGAGAGGGACTGAGATTGTTGAGACATCTCAATGAAGTGAGTAGTTTTAAACCATATTCTGTGGGAGAAGAGCAATTTGAGATCACACTAGAGTTGTTGTAAAGGAATGGCAACTGAAGAATCTTTTTGTGAACTGAGGAAACTTTCATATCTAGCTCATTAACAGCATCTAGATCAGTGGTTGACCTTTTTATAGAAATTTGTCTGTCCTCCACACAATATTTGATGTAGCAGGGCATAGTTATGACATCCCTCTTGACATTCTAATTAGATATACCTTGGTGTATCCAACTTAATTTAGACCAGTCTAATTTTTTTGTAGGAATCATACCTATCATCAGATCTTCAGTTGTGATAAGAAGGATCATGCTCTCCTTGCTTTCTTGAGTTCTCAGGTTGATTTGTGAATCCTTTGCTTTTTTCATCCAGATTCTTGAAGCTTGGTATATTTCTAGTGGCTCCTCTCTTAGATGAAATTGAAGGCCAATGGATAGCTTCCTTGGGATTTTAATACAGTACTCACCTTGAACAAATAGATTTCTCTTTTCATATCTCTAGTCCAGATGTCATTAAGCGCATTCATCATTGTTTTTGTTAGGTGAAAGTTGTGATTGTTACAGGAAGTTGTAGATGATTTTCTTGATCTTCTGACAGCTTCAGGGATTTGGTTCCGAATAATAATCTCCCTATGAAGAACATTTTGGATATTAACTGATGAGAATTCATCAATTCCAGAGGCTCTGTTTGTCTTACTGTTCACAATTGAGTTCTCAGCATATTTGGATGTTAAGACATCTGTTTTGACATTTTCATATTCTACTGAGGTAGTAGTCTCACCTTCTTCTACAGCATCCCACTTTATTGTCATGTTCTTGCTTGTAGCAGGAATGCACTTGTCCTTTTTGTGACTCTCATCTTGTCTAGGTTTCCTTCTTCTAGAGCTTCCTGTTTTCTTTATAACCTCCTCCTTATCTTTGTCACAACTTGAGTGTTTAGTGTCAACACATGACTTTTGCTGAGGTGGCTTTATCTTGGCCAGATTTTCCTGTTGAGGGATATTTATTTTGGTAGGTGTATGATTTTCAGGACATGAGAACCTCAAGTGACCTATCATACCACATTGATAGCATCTCTTGGCTGAGACATGTTTGTGTTTTTCCGGATGTTGAGGATCTTGATTGAACTTCTTTTTCTTCTTCTTGTTAGGAGTGATTGTCTTGCTGATATTTGTGACTTGAGTACTTCCCATTGTTTTCTTCTTGTTTGATCTTGTGTTATGCAGTTTTCTCTCTATATCAATAATGTTTATTATGAGACTTACTCTTTCTTCTTTTAATAGGGCATAAGCATTTTTATACACTGTCAGTGTTTTGCTCAGTTCTCCATTTAGTAGACACATCTCAGAGTATCCAGCAACAAGTTCACTAACGGTGAGTTCTTCAATATAAGACTCATCATCAGACTCATCTTCTTCTTCCATCTGGTTCTTTGTTCTGGGAACGGGAACCTCTAGCTTGATAGTTCTTTCTTGATGATTACCCTCAATTTTTTCTTTGGCCACGTGACAAGCAGAAGGAAACTTGGAGTTTTCAGGCTCCCATAGGTAACAATTATTCTTAGATCTGACTCCCTTCATGATTTCTTCATTTTTTTTCCATTAGTAAAAATACACTCTTCTTTAGTGAACCTGACATAGAATCCTTCATCACACAATTGGCTGATGCTTATAAGATTTGCAGCCAGTCCTTATACAAGTAGGACATTGTTCAGATTAGGAACCCCATGACCTCCTGTCTTGCCAACACCTTTGACTTCTCTTATTTCTCCATCACCAAGAGTCACATAACTGGTTCCCTCAAGTTTGATGTCTACTAATAAGTTCTTTCTTCAAGTCATGTGATTTGAGCAACCACTGTCAAGGTACCAATCTTCCGTGGCAGGCATTCTTAGAGAAGTATGTGCTACTAGAGCAACATTCTTGACCACCCACTATTGCTTTCTGTGAAGAGTATCATATTCAGGGTTGGCTTGATGAGTTTGGTTTGGATATCCAACTAGTCTGGAACAGAATGGCTTTATGTGACCAAATCTTTCACAGTGGTGACATCTCCATCTTTGGAATTTCTTCTTTGTATGGCCTCTTCTTCTGTTTCCTTGATGTTGTGACATTGGTGCTGACATCTGGTTTGTCACACAGGCTTCAGGTTTTGATCTCCTGATCCCAGAAGTGAGTTCCTCTATAGCCACAAATCCTACCCCAGACATATCTCCTGCTCTTTGTCCAGACTCTAGAATTTCTTCTAGAGTATTAGTTCCATTGTTCAGCATTCTGAAGGATTTAGTCATTTGATCAAGCTTGTAGTTCAACATGCTCACTTCAATACTGAGAGAGTCTATGGTTGCAAGATGTCTATTTTTCTCAGTTTCTAGCTCCTTTATGATTATCCCTCGCTTCTCCAATTGTTTGCAGACTTAAGCATTCTTGATACACAACTTCCTGTATGAGGAAGCAAGTTCATCAAAGGTTAGCTCGTCATCACTGGAATCATCATCAGATGCATAGACCCTCGTTGGAACTATGACATGTTTTGCAGTTTCCTCTTCAGACTCAGAGTCTTCATCAGACCAAGTAACAGACAACCATTTCTTTTTCTCTTTGAGGTAGGTGGGACATTCAGCTCTAATGTGTCCATATCCTTCACATCCATGAACTAAACCCCTTTTCCTTGATTGGGCTTCTCTTCATCTTTGAATCTCTTGCTTGGATCATAAGTCCTGCTGATGTCATTGGAAGTGTTCTTGGCATTGGGTCGGGACTTCTGATCAACCCTTTTAATAAACATGTTGAATTGTTTTCCAAGCATGGCTATGGCTTCTGATAAATTTTCATCACTTCCAGCATTGTTTTCTCTTGAATTATCTTCTGTGTTGGAAACAAAAGCTATGCTCTTGTTCTTCTTTTCAACAGATTCACAAATACTCATTTCAAAGGTTTGTAGAGAACCAATGAGTTCGTCCAGCTTCATGTTGCTGATGTCCTGAGCTTCTTCTATAGCAGTCACCTTCATATCAAATCTCTTAGGCAGTGATCTAAGGATCTTTCCTACCAATTTTTCTTCAGACATTTTTTCTCCTAAGGCTCCTGAGTTGTTTGCAATCTCAAGGACATTCATGTAAAACTCATAAATGGTTTCATCCTCTTTCATCTTGAGATTTTCAAACATAGTGGTAAGCATTTGAAGTTTAGACATCTTTACCTTGGATGTGGCTTCGTGAGATGTTTTGAGAATATCCCAAACTTCTTTAGCTAGAACACAGTGCTGCACGAGTCTGAATATGTTTTTGTCAATTCCATTGAACAAGGCATTTAGTGCCTTGGAATTGCCCAAAGTTAACTCTTCTTCAATTTTGTTCCATTATGCTTCAGTTTTCTTTAGACTCTTGCATCTTTGTTCGAGGCTTCTTAGGACAAGGAGTGATGGGATATGAAAAGCTTGCAATTTTCTTGCCTTTGCCTTTGTCGGATGAAGTGGAATTCATGGTTGATGGAAGTGATGATACCAAATGATAATTGATTAATTGAAGGTTCAATCCAAAAGGGGTTTGATGAAATGTGATGAGATTAGTTTAGAGAAATTGAAAAGGGTTTCTTTTTTTAGATAAATTTTGAAAATGGGTTGAAATAAAGAGAAAATAAAAAATGAGCGCTGAAAAGTGTTAAATGGTGAATTTTACTTTCATGATTTGAATCATGTTATAAGTGTGATTTAAATCATGCATTAAAAATTTCAAGGAAATGAATTGTGATGTGAATCATGTACAAGTACTGACTCGAATGAAAATGTTTTTAATGAAAATGTATGAATGAATAAATAATGCCTATGTAGATGTTATGCACGAGCAAAATAAAAATTAAATTGATGCACGAGGAAATTGAATAAATAAAACATGAAATGCATAAATATAGCACACACACATATTTCAGACAACCAATACACTTACACATAGAAATAATTATAAACATGCATACAAGAAAAAGAATAAAGGAGGGTTGAAACGATCATACCAATTTTGATGATATAGGCTTAATTTGTTGCACACGAAAAACGACTAGTAGTCAACAACAAGAATAACATATGCTAAAGTACAATCAATCATAAACAAATAGGATAAAACTCCTCTTGCACATCTAAAAATCACTATCATACTCCTTCATAAAACTTTAGATGAACTTGTATGGTGGATGTTATGATTATCTTTGATCAACATATCTTGACAATCTCAAATAACTGATTCAACTCATTGACGATTATTGGCACTTTGGCAATTGTTGGGAACTTGGATAACATTGCCAAATGTCAAAAACTGCTTTCACCTTCTTTTTACGATAACCTTGGATGATAGATCACTAGAAGATGTTTTTTCTTCTTTCTTTAATCTCTCAAAAACTTCAAGCATGTTTACATAAAAATTCATATCCACTTTAATTAGGATTAATCAAGAACAAACTTTAAGATATAGTGTCCGGTTTACGGTTACATTGCACATACCTCAAAACTTTGTTAGTTCAATCCTGGATGAATCAAAACTTA
Organism: Vicia villosa; assembly: GCF_029867415.1. Classification (NCBI taxonomy): domain Eukaryota; kingdom Viridiplantae; phylum Streptophyta; class Magnoliopsida; order Fabales; family Fabaceae; genus Vicia; species Vicia villosa. The sequence goes on along the minus strand of NC_081185.1, from coordinate 31,280,214 downwards.
GAGAATATCTTAAATACAATTGATGATTGAAGAAAATGTCAGTAAGGCTATACTTTAAGTTAATCTATGTAACATATGTAATGAATAATTAGACATTAGGAAATCAATGTAATACTATTGGGATTAACTGAATTGCATAAGCCTCCAAATTAATAGAAAAACTCGTCTAGGACCGAAAGTACCATGTCCTCAACTTTCAGAGTCGCAATACTTTTATCAAAATCTCAGCTCTAATACCAACTGTTGGGTGAGAATATGGACACAAAAGGTCTAAAAGGGATTTGAGTAGACCGATCTCCCAAAAAGGCAATTTGAAAAATAGTTTAGGGACCCATAAAATGAAATTAGATATTTTAAATACGCAGAAGTAAAACACAACTCGAAGAGAGCTTGGAAGCATCTCAATGAACTAATCCACTAAGAATATGACATGATATCAATAAAGGCATGATTCTTTCTGATGCAAATCAATTACAAGAGAAAAAATTCCGCTTCAAATAAAGTGATTTAACATCCTTTAGATACAAATTCATTCAAAGCATAATTGAATTTATGATTATCAAAAAGGTTTGATACATCACAAACCTAAGATTACACATTAAATCTCTATAAGTAAGATCTAACCTAAATGACATACAAGTAATACAATAATGAACTAGCTACAATAATAGATGTAGAAAATTAAAGGAGATAAGGGAAGAAATAAAATTACACACACACACACACACACACACACACACACACACACACACACACACACACACACACACACACACATATATATATATATATATATAGTTCTTCAGTGTTTGTCTTTACTTATCCAACTCCACTCTTCAATGGTGTTAAAACCATAGGAAAATAATCATGATCTTCCCCTATATCATAAGTTTGAAACAAGAGTTTGATTACAACAAAATATTAAACACGATAAATCCTCTATTGATGCAGATACTCAAATTGATAGCAAAAACAAGATCCTCAATGATATTGATCCAATAACCTTGCTATCCACAATAACCTGCTCAAAGTCTTTGTTTGTGGAAATCCACCCTGATCCCACTGATATCTTGTCCGAGCGATTGCCATTAGCTAAGCATTTAATTGGGTAACTTCTAACTTCATCTACGAACCATCTTTACACTACTTCACCAACATTGGACAACTCCTAACTGAAAATTCAAGTAACTCACACGTGATGTCGTACTGGATGTTATGACATCCACAATTACACAGAACAAAGCGTTAAAACAGAAGTGCGTAAAAACAGTAAAGAACACATCAAATTGTTCACCCAGTTCGGTATACAACAATACCTACTCTGGGTGCTACCAAGCCAGGGAGGGAATCCAATATAAGCAGAGTTAATTCGGAGTTAAACTCCCCCGTTTACAACTCCTCTCTTAAGACCTACCCAATGTAATTCCAATCTATTCCTTGACCTGAGTATCTCCTCTCACTCCCCCTCAATCACAACAGTGATTACAAACAAACATTAAACAATTTAGTGAGAAGACACTGAAGGATAGAAAAACACTTAGAAAGGGGGGTTTGAATAAGTGTGACTTTAAAAACTCTTAAGATAAAAACAATGAACACAATATTTTTATCCTGGTTCGTTGTTAACGAAACTACTCTAGTCCACCCCCTTAGAGTGATTTACCTCAACTGAGGATTTAATCCACTAATTAATCTTGATTATAATGGTAATCCACTTAGAAACACTCTAAGTCTTCTAGAGTATACTGATCACACCTTGATCACTCTAGGAAATCAACACTTAGAAACTTCTAAGTCTTCTAGAGTCTACTGATCTCACTGATCACTCTAGGAACCTTTTACAAATCAATGTAAAATAAATGTTTACAAGAGTATTCAAATGCTTCTTAGAAAGCTATAATCACAACTGTGATATTTCTCTTAAGTTCTAAGCTTATCACTCACTAAATATTACAAAGAATGCGAGCTTGAAAATGAAGTTTGTATGTTTTGATTTCAGCGGCGTTTTGGTATTCTTGCAAGAGTTGTTCGTAATTGCTTCTGATCAGAACTTCATATTTATAGGCATTTTAAGAAGACGACCGTTGAACTGCATTTAATGCGTTGCGTGACTGGACAACTTTGCATTTAATGTTTTCACTGTTTTGTCAACTACCTCGAGCCATGCTTTTCTCTGCTTTTACTGACTTTGCCTTTTGTAGCTTCTAACGTTCCTTTTGTCAGTCAAAGATTAGACTTCGTAGCCTGTCATCTAGTACTAACTTCTGATCTCTAATTTTGTGAATACAATGTTTGAATAATCAGAATCAGAGTTACAGCTAGGTGCAGAGCATCTTCTTGTCTTCTGACTTTGAAGTGCTTTTAGCGTGATACCATAAGAACTTCAGTGCTTCTGCTTCTGATCTCAAGTTCTTCTGATGCTTCATAGACCATGTTCTGATTCTGCTTGACCATGTTCTGATGTCTTGCGAGAGCATGTTCTAATGTTGCAATCCTGAACCTTCTGAGTCAGTGCTTCTTAGCGTTGAATTGTGCATACTCCTTATATATTTCCTGAAATGGAAAATGCATAGGATTAGAGTACCACATTGTCTTATACAAAATTCATATACATTGTTATCATCAAAACAAGAATATTGATCAGAACAAATCTTGTTCTAACAGACACACTTCAAAAACACACCTTGATCTGCTTAAAAGCTTCAATCAAGAGACACACACTCGTGCTTAAAAGCTTAGAGTGACAAATAACATAAATAACCTATTCCAATACAATCATCAAAAGACAATTGCTTGGAGTACAAGAGACTAAACACAGGTACAGAACTACGGTTCTTCACAATTAACAAACTTTCTCTCTACTTTCCAAAATAGGATAGCAGTCTTCTTATATGCAGCTCTTGGGCCTTGGGCTTCTTAAGAATCAAATTAGGGTTAACCAAGTTGACCTAATTTACACGTCATCTGGTTGTTACAGAATGTGCTGTCAGCGAAATCTTCTAGTCGAAATATTCAGCACAAAATAAAAGTTATCCTAAATTGTAGATTGAGAGAAATCAGGAAACACAATAATAAAACATAACAGCTCCTGTTGTCAGACAAGGATGTCATGACATCAGTCATGACATTCACAAAACCTGTATTAGCTTAACACATATGCAGCCTGCATAACACAATATAAATCATATCATGACATCAGACAAGACATTAAACATCCAGGAATGTTTTACCACAAAATGCAGCCAATTTAAAAACATCTACACTAACTCTGCTTACGAACCATACCCAGTTTTTCCAAAGTCTTCTATGGAGTATAGTGAATCTCTTCTCTTGATAGATAACACAACTTCCAAACCGCACTCGTGAAACGATTCTTGCACCTGTTACAAACAAAAAACTTCACAAAAATAATATTGGATATCTTAATGTACCACTAGTCTCCCTCAAATGCTCAATCTTTAGAGATGAGGGTCCATAATAGTGGATTAGGACTAAGGTTGAAGATGACGAACTATGCCAAAAGAATCACACACACACACACACATACTATAATTCTCACAGGATCCACATTCTAGGATGTTAATCGCAAGGTATCTACAAGGAGGTAGATGTTGGTAAATGAAGAACACACACAAAGGTTATCTCAAATTTCTGGGTAAAATGATTTTTGGTTCTTGATGATTATCATAAGCTTGATCAAAATTGAAACCTTACAAGATTGATTATCTCTCTTTCTCTAGTTTCCCTCAATAAATAATACACACATAAAGTGTAACAAAAAAGGAGATGTAATCTATCATGAATTACATTCAAGATGTTGTTTTCAAACAAGAAAAAGATACAAAGGGTGTTGGAAATAGGCACACTAAAGAAGGAAAGACAAATTGATATTTTGTCTTACAAAAGTTTCATCTTTCTTTTATTATGCAAAAATTTCATAATGAGAGAGATTCTTGTTTTTGGATCAAAGAAACAACTATTTAAATCTAAGGTGGAAATTTGGAATTTTGAGGTTATGATTCAAATCACTATTCAAACACATGACTTGAGTCAATTGTAAACAATGATTTGAGCTATATTGTGTTTTGATTCGAGTCACTTCTATTTCATAATTCGAATCAAATATGGCAGGGCCAAATTGCTTTCATGGATGTTATGATTCGATTCAGGTTAAACTTGTGATTCGAGTCAAATCACACAGTGCAAAAATCCAATTTTCACAACTTGCATGATTCGAGTCACACAATGTACATGATTGGAATCAAGTAAATCAACACCTTGATTCAAGTGTTCTAACTTGTGATTCAAGCAACACTTGATGAAAATATAAAAATCAACTTGCAAGGCTAAAAAAGGGCACAATATCATGGGCCAACGTTCTAATTAATTGAGTAATGAGGGGCCTTAGTATACAATACTAAATATCCAAACCGAATAGAATACAATTCAAAATGAATAAATTAAAAACACGCAAATAATCAAATAACAAATAAATTACAAACACACAAATAATCAAATAACACATACATGCAAATTGACAAAAACATCAAAACTAAAAGACGATACCAGACAATACCGTGACTGCAATTTCAAGCTTACTATCAAGATTGTCTATTCCCATCTTTCTTGAAATCATAAATCCAAGCCATAGGGAAAGTTGATTTGGAGCTCCTTTATACCCCCCTAAAAAAGTCAGTTCTATTTTGGAAATATAATAAGAAGCTGCCCACGAACGAAAATATTTGCTTGAGGGGGTTTCAAATTTCTTCTGTTTCCAGTCTCTGTTTTGAAAGCCAGAAAACGCTACACTATCTATTTTTCTATTGCAGGTTTGCAATGAACATTTGGTATTGGTTGGAGAATAGGCTCGATAGATGTAACGCCCCAAATTTGATTAATTATTTAATTAAATTAATTAAGGATTTAATTTTTGGAATTTGTCTAAGTTGGGATTTATCGGAGAAATTGGAATTTTATTGTATTGGAGTAAGTTGCATTGTTAATTATAGATTTAAGTTGTGGAAATAATATAATAATAATAATATGGGAATAATATTGGAATATTATTATAATTATTATTATTATGAAATTATTGGAATAAGAATGAGTTTGTTGTTTGGGCTTGTTTTGTGATGGTGATAGTAATTGGGAGGTGTATGGAGTTGAGCCCAATGAGAAAAGTTGTTATAATAATAATAATGATATTATTGTTATTACTATTATTATTTGGATATAAGAAATTATAAGGGAATTAGGTTTATGTGGAAAAACAGGGTTTGGAGGAGAGGTGAAGAAGAGAGCCATGGCGGAAGAGAAAAACTAGAGGAAGTCCAATTTTCGCAGCAAGTTTCTGCAGGGAGACACCTTAGCAAATCAGACGTTTCTCCCAATCCAACCGTTGGATCGTCGCAAATCTTGGACACAATGTTTCAGACTCATAGAGGTTTTTGGTGCGTCTCTACACGTTGTTAGAAAAGATTTTCGGAGAAAAGTTGGAAGCGGCGGCATAAGCTATGGCAACCGGGAGAGTAAAGCAATCTCATATCCAATGTAAGGGTGGGGTTCTAGCTCTATAAACGGGATTATGATGAATGGTATGTGGGGGGTTATGATTATGTGAATTGCCTCTATTTTGTGTGTTGTGATTGTATTGATGAAGTTGAAATTGATTGATGCCTATGAATAAGTTATAAAAGTTCAATCAATGCTAATGGTTGTGGGGAATTAACCTAGGGTTTATAATTATTATTGAGGAACTAAGTGCAAGAAATTGATATCTATTTATGTTAATTATTAGATGTTGTTATTACTAAGTTGAGAGTTTTGGATGAGATCGCGGCGCCAAGGATGGTTCGCGACGCGTGTTGTACGAGTTTTCGAAATATATTCTGATTTTGACTATTGGTTGTGTTGCATAGCTGTTGGGACCAAACCTCATTAGGATTCCCTTGAGTAAGAATTATAATTATTATTGGTGTAGGAATTGGGTTTAATTAATTGAATTAGTATATCGTTGGAATTGATTAATTTAAGAAGTAGAAATTATAGTGATGATTATTGGTGAAGTGATAGTATAATTTAGGGTGTTCAATTAAGTATAATTGTTTCAGTTGGATTTATGTAGGTTATGTGTATAATGGTTGTAGCAGAACACTAGCAATGATGATGGCTTATGTAGCAGTAACCCAAGTAATGAGGATGTTGATATTTAAAAAGAGTTGATAATAATTAGTAATAAAAGTTAACAAATAGTAGATTTGGAATTAGAATGGTAAGAATTGTTTAATAGCGGATTAATTATTAAATTGCGGAATTAGTAACTAGAAGTTTAGGGGCTGTTTTGTGATGATTATCTGTTGTTGTTTCTACGTTGTTGTAGAATATGTTGTTGTTGTTGAACAAGTTAGTATTACTATGTTGATGTTGATACATTGTTGTAAATTGCGTTGATTAACTTAAAGGTTTTATGACCAACGTTGTTATGTTGTTGTTGGAATACCACGTTTAAGTTGTTGTTGACTAAGTTGTAGGTCGAACGACCAATGTTGGATTAAGTTGATGCTATTGATGCATGTTTGAGTTGTTGCTATCGTTGTTGTCGTTGTTGCGTTGATGTTGTTGTGACGTTGTGGTTGTTGTTGTTGCATGCATACATTTGCATTGTTTAAGTTGGCCTTGATGGCATTGATTAAGTTGGCTTGAATGGCACATGATTAAGTTGAAATGCCTCGATAACCTGACATATGTTTAAGTTGGGAGCTCTGCTCCATTGGTACCACATGCATGTGCATAGTTGTGTCACATTTTGAGTCGATGTGAAGTTGTTGTTATTGTGTCGTTGTTGTTGTTGTAAAGTTGTTGTTGTTGTGAAGTTGTTGTTGTTGTGGAGTTACTGTTGTTATAAGTTGCTGCTATGTTGTTATAAGTGTTGATGTGTTGTTATAAGTTGTTATTGTTATGAGTTATTGTTGTTATAAATTGTTATTGCTATAAGTTGTTGCTCGATTCAAGTTGTTGTTATGAGTTGCTATTTTCTATAAGTGTGGTTGTTATTAAGTGGTTTATTAGTAGTTGTTGTATGACTATTGTCTAGAAGCGGTAAATTGTTATTATAACTATTATTATAATTGTTGTTACTAATTGTTGTTATACTTGTTGTTGATAATTGCTGTTATAACTGTTGTTGATAAATTATTGTTATAACTGTTGTTTAAAATTTCTGAAGTAGTGAAATTGTATGATATAATCCAAGTATATTATTTATCATACATTTGTTTGTATTGTTGGATATCTCACCCCTTCTGAATGATGTTTCCCTTACCGTGGGAAACGGACAGGTACTCAAGATAGCGGTGGAAGTTTTGAAGTGATTTTATGAAGTCTTTAGTTGCTGTTAGTCGAGTTGGTGTCTTGCTCTGATACGTAGCACTCGGGGGATAAAACGATTGTTTTAATTATTATTTCTTTTGCTGAATTTTTATATGGTTTTGGTTTAAATTGTAACTTAAAGTTATCGTGCAATGATGCTACGACTTGAATTGAATATTTATGAAGTTTGATGATTCCGCTGCGAGTTAATTATTGAATTTAAACAAAGTGATTTTTAGTAATGATTTGATTATCGTTTTAAATTGTTGTGCTATGTATTTATGTGAATGCAAATAAGCCGTAACTGTTTTTGAAATGACGAATATGTGATACCCCAAATGAACTTGTTTGGAATTTATACTCTGATTTTTCGTATAATTTATTAGGTAGATTTGGGGTGTTACAATAGACGTCTTCAAATCAGCTCTTTGGAAAAATGTACGTAGGTTCTGGGAGATGCACTGGTTCCAAACGGTGCAAAGTTGTCATTAATACAGCAATGCTAAATCCTATCTACTACATCTAGAAGGATTGAATCTTATCTAGTTCCAAAAAAGTCACTCACGGTGGAGAAGATCTTGTGTGCTTTTATAGTATCTTTGACTGGAAACCTCACACCTAGTTGTGCCAATTCTTCCATTCATGATTTTGTGGTGTTAAAAAACTTATTGGTAGAAGTTCATCCTCCCAAACCTCAAGTCATCAAAGTGGTTTTGTGATGTCCTCCTCTCTTGGGTTGGGTTAAAGTTGAAGGTAGAGAAAAACACAAGAAAGGAGATTTTGAATTGGATTTTCAAAACTCTGCCCTTCTTAGAAAAATATTCTTTTAAATAAACATTCGCGCATGCATTAAATAGGAAGATGAGACATTCATTTATCCAGGTTCCCTTTAGAAAAGGTTAGTTCTGTCCACCCGTCAAGGTTACAATTGCACGGGCCAACTGCCGGTGACTAAAACCAAAACATTGATCAACCCTGTTAGTGATCTCTTAAGAATTTTGACCCAACTGATCCCCTAAGAGATATAACAATCAATGACTTCTTTAAGAATTCTGACCAAACTGGTCCCCTAAAGAAGATTTTCCCAAAGCACGTTGATCAGCCTGTTAGTGATCCTTAAGAATTTACCACCTGGTCCCTTAATAGATATAACGATCAACGACTCCTTTATGAATTATGACCCAACTGGTCCCTTAAAAAGAAGATTTCCCACGATGACCACCAGTCACCGCCTTCTTGAGTATATAGACTAGGATTAGTCACTCAAGGAACATTAGATAGAAATTGATTAACTTTGTGTTTACAAGAATTCTTCTAAAAATAAGATTACACATAAGTTTAAGTACAAGCAACACAAAAATGTTGAGCAAGATATGAGCAACAACTCCTTGCTTTTACAAGATTTTACTAAGATGTTCTTGATGAAAGTTGAATTGTATCTTGTAGATATCTTATCTTCTTTTTCTTCTTCTCTTCTTGAGCTTCAGCTTCATGATCTTCATTAATTGAGCTTCGGCTTCTTCGCATTGTTGTAGCATTGCAGCTTTAGCATTTGCGATGGACATCCTCTTCAACTTTCGGAGTTTGCACTAACAACATCTTTGACTGGTGTAGTAGCAATCCATAGTTTGGTTTCTGCAGTGGCTAGCATCACCTTTAGCTGTTCACTTTCCAGCAAGCAAGCCTTTTCTTTTGAGTTCTTGATCTTCATATATAGACTTCAGAGAAAGAGACATTGAAAGGATATAAGAGTCTTGTCTTCATAAGCCAGCGGTTACTTTCTGTCATACCCCAAAATTTGCCCACCATATTTTCATATTTAAACTCAGCTGAATGTCAGAAACACAAGACTTGATTGCATGCACACTCTCCTAATCTCATACCCTCCAACTAGGGTTTTGTTCTTCTCAAGGAGAAATAAACTTCTGATACCTTAAGTGGACTACATGGCCTCTCATATGATTCAAAATGTCCTCATGCCAAGTTTCAAGTCCCAATTCAAAAGATTGCTCACTCAATGGCCCAAACGATCGATAATCGACTAGTTGACCTAAAAGTCAAAATATGGTCAAACCACAGTCAAAACTTCTAATTTTTGGTCAACATCCTCATTATGAAGTATCATTCATCATTTGATCAAGTATTGATCATGATGCATCAAAGAAAGCTCCAAAATCATCAAAAACCTAAGTTTCTAAATTAGGGTTTTAAGGAGAAAGTCAACTGAACTTTGACCAGCCATAACTCCTACATGGAACATCAAAAATTTCCCATCCAAAGCTTATTTTTAAGGAAATTTAATTCTCTACAACTTTGTCTCTCACATGCCAAGTCCAAAAATGTTTCATTTGAGAGATATGAGCTAATACATTACAAGTCCTTCTAAGAGATCGCCAAAAGGCATTTTTTCTCAAAGCTCATAACTTGAGCATGGAATATTTAATTGATATGAAACCAAAAGCATCATTTAGAGGACACTCTAAGCTTTCTAAAAAGCTCAAGAACACTTCCATACAATAAAAAATGATGGAGTTATGGCTTACACAAGTTGGTCGATTTTGAGAAAATACATGGAAGGAAAAGTGATGATTTTTAAGTTATTGCTTAATGGGCCTAATTCTTTGGTTCTAAACTCATTCCTAACATGGTCCAAGACTCCTAAAGCCCATTTATGCATGATTATATTATTTATTTTATTTTAAAAAGTCAAATTTAATAAAATAAATAATAGAAAATATGAAAGATATGCATGAATTTATTTTTCCAATCAATCTTGAGCAAATATTCAGATATAAATAAGAGGAAATTCGTTGGCCTTTGATTAAGAAAGAACAAAGGCAAAAATAGAAGGATTTAAAAGGATATTTTCTTCAAATTTTCAAAGAAACTTCACAAGCAAAGGCCCAAGCCCTAAACTTGACCTAATTAATCCATATATATATATGGGTTATATTGCAGCCACAAAGGGAACGAAAAATTGGAGGAGAAAGCCATAGCATTAGGGTTTCACTCTAAAAATAAAATATTCACAAAACTTCCATAATCAAGTTTGATTTTGCAGCTCTTCTCAAGTAGTTTCGATCCCTCTACTACGCCTCTGAGGTAGGTTTGGTCGAGTATGGAACAAACTCCATGATTGTAACACGATAAATCATGCATACATGGCTTCACTTTCGTCATCTTTTTTTGTTCATTTAAATCTTTATGTTACAGTCTGTTTTAACTCAAGATAATGGTACTAACGTGTTTCTGGAGGTGTTTTGAATAGTTCTAACGTATTACATGTGAAGCTCTCAACCGGAATCGCCTCGCACCATTACTAGGGCTTCCGAATGGCAAAGCTTCGAAACGCTACATACAGGCGTTTTCACAGGAAACTAACCTCACCAATGGACTCAGAAGGTCCGATTTAGGGTAATAGGGTCCTTCTTGTTTATTAACTCATGCTGTTTTGCAGGTTCAAGATAGTGGCCATGGAAACCTTCGAATTTGTGAAAATTCGCAGGTGATTCTGCAGCTAAGGTTGCAGGGATTTCCGCAGGAAATCTGGAGGGAGAGGATGAGTTACATGGACCACGCGTGATGGTTTTTACTGGCCAGTCAACAAAAATATTCCTCTCCCCTTTTGTGATTCCTCCGTCAGCGACTGGGGGGTCCCACGTTTGACTATTGCGTTCTCTTTGTTCTCTTTATTATATTTATTAATGATTGTTCTAACAATTCATTCAATTGGCACTGGTGGAATTGAAGAGACCCATGTAACTATTGAGACTGGGGTTCGATCCCCCAGATCCCCCATATTATTTTCTTGAAATAATTTGTTTTCAGATCCTATGCTCGCTGCCTGAATAAAGCCACAATACGCCTGCAATTATGGACCGTTGGATCTCCCTCAAATCAAATCAGAAGACTCAGCAAGCGTTCCGCACTATGGACCTCTCTCTGTCAACCACACCTAATCAAAGCTGAGTTTTTCCTATTTTTTTATTTTTTTAATTACATGAATACTTTTATTTTAATTTTCTTATTTCCTTTTTCTATCTTTATTATTATTACTTATATTTTTATCTTAATAAATTGTTTTTATAGTAAAATTATAATCATCACTTTTTAATCGAAAACTCGATTTTTCCATAATTTTATTAATAATTGTTTTTAACTCATAAAAATTATTATTTTTGCATGTGTTTTTAATCAATTAAATTTTTTTTTGGTTTGTTAACCTCGATTTATTTATGAACCTTAGAATCCTCAGGTAGGTGTTATCCACTAACACATTTCTTAGCCTTATAAACCTTTGGGTCACAATAAGTTAAGGGTTTCTAAATTTTTAAGGGTTCCTAACCAATTAGGGTTCAGTTGATGCACTAACTCCTTTTTCTTTCTTTGCTCAAATTTTCAGGGTTAATCTAGATCCTTCAGCCACGCGTCATACCAATCAGAAAGCTAAGTTCTGATTCCCTTTTTATTTAAATATCATTTTATTTTTAATCTTTGCCTTGTAGGTTCAATGAGGTTTTACTTTCAAATGTTAAAGAATTCCGCCTACACTCACCCCTATTATTTTCATTTTAATTTTCAGGGTCAAAGGTTTGAGGGAGATCAAGGCATTCAATGTTTAAAACTAATTATTGATCCTTCTTATTTTTTCCTGTTTGTTAATTTCCCCCATCCCCGCAGGTGTTTATTGTAATAGCGTGGGAACTTTAATTTCTGCCTTTAATTTCTGCCTTTATTTTTCTGCTGTGGTTAGTAATCTTAGGGAGTGCAAGTCTTGAACTGAATTAGATCACTAATTATAAGATAACAATATCTGAATTAAACACATGATTGTGCCACACACACACCTTTAGGGTAACCCTTCTTATGCTGCCTGTTGCCTTATATTGTTGCCTGGTTGCCTTATTAGTTTTATTGCCTAAAAATAGTCAAGTCCCTCGATTCCGAGGATACCTAAAGCAATGTTGCCTGTTGCCTTCAAAGTTATTGAAACTCCCTCGGTGTTGCCTTATGAAAAGTGATTGTCCCTATTGCTAAGGTATCCTCGCATGATGCCTAAATTATCAAATGACTATTATATCCTTCCCTTAGACTACCTGCCTTCTCTATGGCTAGGGACAGTCTTATGGCGAACGATTTATCGATGACCCTTAAACATCCAATTGAAAGGCTTCCTGCCCTCTTATGGTATGGATAGATCCTTTCGCCTGAAAAGCTAAAAGAACAAATTTTAAAAACTTAGGGTAGTTGCTACTAATTGCTTGCTCTAAATTCAAAATTCTTTTCCTACTCTTTTCAAAATCAAATTCAAAAAGGCTACGCTTATTTACAAGCTAAAGTCCTTATTCAAAATCTTTTCCAACAATTCAAACAAACAAAGTGAGCAAAGCAATTAAGAGCCCATGGAAAACCATGGTGTAAACTCGGTTTTTTGAGGCGAACTGACTCCTTGCTCTCTTTTTTTGATTTTTATATTTTTTGCAAGAGTCGCCACCGACTTTTATTTTGTCCAATATTTAGGAAAGGCATAAAAGAACAGAAAAAAGACCTTTTGACAGATTTTGGGTTCGGGGGGTTGGTTATATAAAGGGAAGGTTTTAAGCACCCTTTGTATCCATGGTTATCCATGGGCTCTTAATTGCTTAGCTCACTTTTTAAATGCTTTACTGATTTGAAAATAGAAGAAGTGAAGATGGACAATATGTCACATAGGTCTCTGAAGAGTTTCACCGGGAATAATGCCCTTCAAATACCAGATGAAAGTTTTGAAAATAGATGAGAAGTTTTGAAAATACGTTGTTTGAAAATGAAAGTGTTTGAGCAAGCAATTAGGAATTATCTACTCTCAATTTATAAGATCTTTCCTATGCATTTAATACTTTTATTAAATGATGGTATGATTAAAAAAAAGTAATAAGAGGGAAAACCATAGAGGTGCAAGTGTGCAAAGTGCTTTTTTTAAGTTTTATCTTGATTATTAATGTTTTAGCTCAAAGGTAAAAATATGGTCCAAGTGGACAAAAGGAAGATGATGGAAACATAAACAATGCGTCCAAATGGACAAAGAAAAAATAGCGGAAAGCATAAATAATATGTCCAAATGGACAAAGAGAAAATAGCGGAAAGCATAAATAATATGTCCAAATGGACAAAGAGAAAATAGCGGAAACATAAATAATATGTCCAAATGGACAAAGAGAAAATAGCAGAAACATAAATAATATGTCCAAATGGACAAAGAAAAAATAGCAGAAATATAAATAATATGTCCAAATGGACAAAGAAAAAATAGCAGAAATATAAATAATATGTCCAAATGGACAAAGAAAAAATAGCAGAAATATAAATAATATGTCCAAATGGACAAAGAAAAAATAGCAGAAATATAAATAATATGTCCAAATGGACAAAGAGAAAATAGCAGAAATATAAATAATATGTCCAAATGGACAAAGAAAAAATAGCAGAAATATAAATAATATGTCCAAATGGACAAAGAGAAAATAACATAAACATAAATATGATGAATGATAAAATAAAGTATAAAGCAAGAAATATAAAGAACAATATAATAAAATGCGGAATTTAAAGTTAATTGTTAGTATGTTAGCACGAGAATCATCTTGAAGCTAGTCAAGTATATCCACGATGTTAGTGAAGATCGATGGTGAGTGAATGATGATCTCGGATTTAAAGTTAATGAAAATTTATCAGAAGCTTGATAGAATCATAGCGACTACACGATAAATTTCCAAAAGTCTTAAATCAACTGCATACAATCTCTGCCATATTTGATCTTTTATTCCAATTCAGGACAAAGAAAAAGATAAGAAATAATATCAAATAATATACAAATATAAAACAAATTAAACTTAATTCATTCTTTTTGTGATTTTTTTGGAATTGATTTTTAGTTAATTAACAAGCTAATTAAACAAATAATTATACAAATAATTAAACTTAACAAGAAAAATATTATTTTATATGTCAAAAATTAGATTATAAAAAATATAAACCTAAATCTAAAAGGAAAATATTTTTGGAGTTTTTTGATTGGTTGAAAATAATTAAAAAAAAAGCAATATTTACATAATTACTAATTAATTAAGCAAAATAAATTAATTATGAAAAGAAATAAAATATTTTTATGTTAAAAATTAAATAAACATTTTATCAACTTAAAACTAAAATTAAAACATTTTTTTTTTGAGAAATTGAAAATATGCATAAATATGGAGTTTTTAATGCATGAACTCCTAACACTACTACATATTAAAAATTACATTGTACTTACTCTATGATGTCCCAAGAGTGGAATAGAGTGATTGAAATTGATTGAAAGTGGATATTTGAATGAGCCTTGATTTTTACAAGTTTCTTGAAACTTTTGCAAAAATATAAACTTAAACTATGACTTTGTGGTGATTGTTGTTGTTCTTTGTGTTCCTCCCCCTTTTTTTTTCTCCTCTTGAATGAAGAAATGAAGCTCTATTTATAGGCAAATGATTTGATCTTGAACCCTTGCAAGTTGGAATTTTCATGATTGATTTTGTGGAAAAAATATGATAATGGAATATTTTCAATGAGTGCATTTCTTAACCATGGTTAAAACACTCAAGTATTATTCTCTTCAATCTTGAAATAATATATTTAAGCATCTTGAATGGTCATTGCTTGCATCACATGAGCATCTTGGATAATATCTTTGAATTATCTCACTTTAATTAAACTTTAAATGAATAAAATTTAATTAAAATGAAATAAAAGTGTCATGAATCATGGATAGGTCGTGGATGCCCTTTAGACATATGGGAATCAAGATTGAATCACAAAAGAATTGGCCTTTTTGAAAAAGAATCAAGTTTTGATCATTACTTGTTTTATGCATTTTCCCAAAAAAGGTCAACTTCATCAAGGCATATATCCCTCAATTTTGATCCTATGAAACTGTTCTTGTACTTTTTGGAAAGCCCAAGATGTCCTCTACAAGCCACTTTGGAAGTGTTTTTGCATTTGGAGAAGTTAACTTGATGATATGGGCTTTGACAAAAAACTGCTTTTTGTTGACTTTGAAAATGACCTGTAATGTTTTGGCTTATATCTCTTAGGCGGAAGCATTTCTTGACCTTGGTCCCAACATCAAAGTTGTAGAGAATTGAATTTCCTTGAGAATGAGCTTCGGTTGGAATTTTTCTGATAAATTATGAGAGAGTTATGGTCGGTCAAAGTTTAGTTGACTTTTAGGTAAAAAACTCTAATTTTGCAATTTTGCGTTTTGTCGATTTCTGAACTTTTCTTGATGAATTATGATCAACCATTGATCATATGATGAATCTTTTGACAAAATATGGATGTTGACAAAAAATTGCATTTTTGACTGTCTGTTGACTTTTTGGTCAAACTGGTCGTCTGCTGACTGTTTGAGCTGTTGACTGTGCATCTGAGCGAATCGAAGTTTGAAAATTTGTCTGGTGGTACTTTGAGAAATATGGAGATCCATGAAATCCATTTGAGGTCTCAAAAACTCGTTCTCCTGAAAAAAAAACAAAAAAACCTAGTTAGGGACTGTTTGTGTAGGAGACAGTTAGGCGTACCTGATTTTTGTGCAGTGTTGAGTCTCTGTTGATCACGTGATTATCAGAAGACTTCTAGAACAGAATCTTGGAAATTTGAAGTGTGAAAAATTGATTTGACTGATGGTACAAACACAGAGAATTGCGCTGATAGCGGGTTTGACTGGTAACTAGCTGTTCGGGTATTAACGTAACAGTTAAAGTGAAAACTTAACAGTTAAAGTCAATTTTTTCTTTTTGTTTTTTGTTGTGTTAATGGTGAGAAATTATTTACATGATTTGTTAGAAAAACACAAATATAATAAATAACTAAAATACAATGTACGCGAACAAAATTACCGTCAATAATAAGATTGAAAGGGATTTAATGCATAGAAAAATAAATATTTAACTAGCAATAAACACACATAATATTATCTTACTAGTTAAACGACGGTATAATAGATAGTGTAATACTTAATACTGACAGTACAAATATTACCTAAACAAAACGTAGCGAACAGTACGGTAAACATAAAGAACGGTACATTCTAAAAAACAGAAGATACGACAAACTTTACATATGACGATTAATAATCCATGCTATGAACAACAGAAAATAGATGATCGGAAGTGTAACCATCGCAGGTCCGTATTTTTCAGGACTATGCAGACAGATGAAGGACATGATCACCGTAAAAATAGTGATGACTATAAGAAAAAGTGTATCCATCCACTTTGCCATTTTTGCCGGGGAAGAAGAGAAAATAATTATGAGATAGAAGTTTGAGAAATTTGGGAGATGAGTGAAATTTGATGTGAGAATTTATGGAAAAAATGAGGAGTATTTATAGAGTGAAAAGAGAGAGATAGAGACGTTGGGAATGGAGTGGTACCGTTTGAATAGTAGTAGGATTTGAAAAAAAGTATGGTAGGTTTTTGAAAAGAAAAGGGGTATAGAATAAAGCTAGAATTTGATTTGAAAGAAGGAGATTTGAAAAGAAAGAAAGAGATTTTGAAAAAATAATATAGTATAAAAATAAAAATTAGTGGGAAATAAAACCAATAATAATTTAATTGTTACCAGTATAATCTGAAACCCGGACTCCGCGCCTGCAAATTTTAATTTTGTACCAACTGCGTCAGCATTATTTATCTGAAAATAAATCTGAAATAAACAGTGTATGAAGTGATAAACAGTATTTGGCGTTTATGTAAGAATAAATTTAACAGCGATCCAAAATACTGTATAAAAAATTCTAAAAATTGAGTATTCATAAAATCAGGATATTTATGAAATAAAAATCCAAGATTGTATAAAACTCCAAATTTTTAGACAGAAGTCTGTTGACTTCTTTTTGAAAAAAAAGAACGCGGGCGAATTTTGGGGTATAACAATAATGATCATAACACTTAGAAAATGATGGGATCTCAGAGGTCAAAAATTGGGGTGCAACAGATGCCCCTATTTAAGTTTCTTCTATCCGGAGATGTGAAGATTGGAAATCTTCGTTTCGACGTGATTGAAGAGACTTAAACATATATATATATATATATATATATATATATATATATATATATATATATATATATATATATATATATATATATATATAAAAACACAATTTTTGAACCTGAGATGCAATGTAATGCTTATGATTATGAATGCATATGATTTCCACGAGATGGAAACAAGACACCACAGGGGAGAAGTAAACAGACTCCGTTGGGGAAAAGGTATAAGTCATCCAGGAATAGAATTGGACTTCACAAAAGAAAGAAACAGTCGACAGAAGCTTTCAGGAATAAAACGTGAAAGGAACTCTGGACAGGAAATCAATAGAGACGTTCAGAAAGAAAAATCTCTGGAACCCATATCAGAAATAATTCAAGAGTAAAACATGAATGAATTTGGAAAGGAGTATAAATTGACAGAGGCATTCAAGAGTAAAACATGATTGAACATCACCATAGGCAATCAAGACTAAAACATGATTGAATAATCATCAACGGACAATCAAGAGTAAACCATGATTGGATAACATCATAGGCAATCAAGACTAAAACATGATTGAATAGTATCAAAAGCAATCAAGAGTAAACCATGATTGGATAACATCAAAGGTCATCAAGAGTAAAACATGATTGAACAACATCAAGGGTAAAACATGATTGAGACACCAACCAAGAGTAAAGCACGATCAAACAACATCAAGAGTAAAACATGATTGAATATAAATAAAGATCAATCAAGAGTAAAGCGTGATTGAATAATATTAAAGGTCAATGCCAAGTAAGTTGGACTTTGATCTCAAGGTAAGATGTTGATAACAACAAGACTTGGAAAAATATAAATGAGCATGAGTTTGTTTCTATGCATGATGTTGAATTTTTTTCTATGCATGATGTTAAATTTTTCTATGCATGATGAATGCTCAATGCAATGTAGTTATTTATGACAACTGAGAATGACTCTTTTGTGAGGCAAGATTGGAGCTTTGATTCCTCAACACGGAAATTCTACCAACTCTACTTCGGAAGATGCTTGAACAAACTTCTTGTCACACTGATAACTGTATTAAACAAATGATCCTTTGAGAAGGACTGATAAACTATGCTTGGGGATTGGTGAAGAAGATTGCCCCTGATTGAATAATTGTTGCAAGCTAACTGATCATGGCTTCAGTTGAACTATGTTGGGGATGAACTGATCACGGATTCAACTCTTGAAATGAATGTTGGGAAGACTTGCCATAGTATACATCTTGAAGAGGATATTCTGATCAACAAATCTTGATTAAACATCTGAACAACAGGATCTTGAAGGAATGTTCCCTTAACAGGATCACTGATCAAGTTTCTCGACTGTTTGAACTTCCTTAAAGATGAGTGCTTACTCGCAAATAAATGTTCATTCAAGAATGGTAATTTTAATGCAATGCTCAAAACATATTTTTTTGAAGTCAAAATCATTATTGTAAAGAAAATGGAATCATTGTTCAAAACATAAAGGTTAAAACAATCAACGTGAAAGATAAAGCAAAGATATGGTATCAACATAAATGATTGGTAAATCTCTTGGGAGTCAGCTTACGCAACCTTGTTGTAGTATGCTTTCAAAATAAACCTTGCTTCAATTAGGGCTTTTGAAGGTTGTAACGTGGTCAGGTTCACGGTTTAAAAAAACAAAAGGTACAAGGCTCGAAATTTTTGTAACCCACCCCATCTTCGTGATGATCTTCAGTCCTAAACTCAGTTAATTCAAAATATGCATTCAGGTTCTAAGAGACTTCTGCAATTTTATCTGTTGTGATGATGATAGTTCACAAGCCAAGAAAACTTAGTGATGGCAGTCACTTCTTCCTTTTGATAGTCACAACATTTTGTGGTTACTTATCTCTTCTTTTTTCCTTCTTTTGATATCCCTAACTTTTGCTTGAACTGTTTATTTTGAACTTACAGTCAGCGGGATGCCTTAATTTTTGCCTAAGTCATTTTTTGATTTTGACTTAGCAGGTTTTTCGTTGATTTTCTTTTTTTGATACTTTTTTTCCTGAAAGATAGTGACTACCTTGCTTAATGATTATAATGAACCATCATCGACTTTTGCTCGGCGTTTCCAACATTTCTTTGATGTATGCGGAGGAAAGCTTGTGATTAAAACACTTGTTGAAAGGTGTATTGAATGATTCTCTTAAAATAGAATGCACAACCAAATTAACTGGGAACTAACCTGCCCCGGGTTAAAATGTGGGTTATTTCGTACAGAAAGAAACACCAACTTCTAGGCTCAAAGAGGTGAACGAGGGATTATCATCCTTATATCTTCAGTGTTTAGGAATTAAAGGAATCCCTGTACATCGTCAACAAAGTTTTATTTGAAAGCAGACTAATGTGACTTGGATATTTCGTTTTCATCATCCTCCCTCCAATCTTTGCATAAAACACAAGTTTGACAGAGAAAGCAAAATAGGAGAAAAGTTTTGTAAAAGAAGCATAAACATAGACATAGTAGATGAAAATGAATTCAAACATACGATGCTCATTTCATTAAAATTAACATTCATGAATAAACAAAGTTTAAAAGCAAACAATACAACTGAGGAAATGCAAACAGTAGGGAAACATGGCCCAGTGACTAATCAGTGACGAGGATGAGCTGTCCTGTCTTAATACACTGGCTTTAGGGAGATAATTGTCTTTGACCTGTTTTCAGCCATTCTGATTCGGCAAAGGATTAGTGACAACATTGGGACCAGCATTCTTAAAAGATAGAATCTTTGATCTAACCAACTCTTGAACTCTGTCCTTCAAAGGGAAACATCTTTCTAAATCATGGCCCGTTGCCCCTTGATGGAAAGGACAATGAAGATCAGACCTAAAACCTTCTGGAAGAGGATTCCGAGGAGGAAGAATCAGCTTGATGGTAGACAGACAACTTTTGAAGATGGAGACAGACAAGGATAAGTTTCATGGATAACTTGGATGTATGTATGCAAATGATGCAATTCTTGTTTATATTTTTTGAGTTTCAAAGAACTTAAGATATTAATTTGCAAACATTCAAGCATTGGATTAAAGCACTGATCAAGTTATCATCAAAATCAATCATCCATTTTGGTGGATTAGAGTTTTCACCCCATCAACACCCAAGATCCATTGAGTTTGAAGAAACTTACGATGTTTACAAAAAAGACCTCTGAGTTCATTGGAAATCAAAGGAAAATATTTTTATGAATGTATGAATGCATGAATGTATGTATGCATGGATGTATGAATGCCACATATACAGACATGGTAACACAAACATGGTGCACATAAGGTAGGTTCCAAAGTTCAACGTCACGAGCATGAGGTTAAAGAACCAAACATGGGATAGTACTAGGGGTTAATCACCTGCACAACATGTTCTACTGATACGTCAGAGTCTGTAACACCCTTCTAATACCCCGCATAAATAATAAACAATGATCAGAGTAAACATGAATAAGGGCATTACAACTTCCAATGATTAAACAATAATACTCATGTCATGCCATAAAGGAGAACGTCAACCAAATTCATTCAGATTCATCATGTTAACACAGCGGAATTATCTTTAACATCTGAATAACAAACAGCCAAGTCACAGAATTAAAGCGTCAACATACAAATCCATCCAAAATAAAAAGTTCAACAATTAATTCTAAACGACGCCCCCAGTGTTACACGACCAGAGCATGACACGGACCCAACTGACTCTAATACTACTTGACGAGCTAATCCTCACCAAGTACGAGAGCTACTCCTCAATCTGAAAAATAACAACAGTAAGGGTGAGTCTCATTCACATTTAACTAATGTTATAAGATATAAATAATAAAATATCATTTCACATACCACTCACCCAATTACAGTTATGATCAGATTCAAACCATACAATCAGTAAGCAAACAACCAAATTAACACATATTATAACATTGGACAATCTTCCATTCATGTCATAATAGCAAAACAGCCTAATGCAATGCAACTACATGCATGTGGTACCAAAATCTGGGATAACCCAACTCACCGATCCACCATCATCAAGGATACGGCAACACCCACTCACTAATTCCACACAATGGGAATTAGCTACCACTGATCCACCATCGTCAAGGACCAGCCACATAATGATTATGAATGCATGCATCAACCATAACATGCTCATCACCCACATACATCGATCAATGTCATAATCATCAATAAAACACATATTTCATACCAACAATACATGTATAATAAACACCAGTTATAACCACAACATCATACAGGTAAGACATTCGTTAGTGTACCTATAAGCATATCCCACCACAACAATTAAGATCGAGTGTTTTAAAAATAATTCAAGCCACAACTCAAAACACCATTTGAGTATATAAATTATTTGATTAGCTTCACTGCACTCGAAACGGCACCAAAATCCGGCTTACGGTTTAAAAGTTACACATTTTTAAACTTTTCAAAACGGACAGTCGCAACAACTAACAGCACGCGGCGCCACACACGGTTCGCGGCGCGGAACGAATAGGAACAACGCCTTCGCGGCGCAAACAAGGTTTCGCGGCGCGGAACGAATAAAAACTACGCCTTCGCGGCGCGGCCATACTCTCGCGGCGCGTACTGAGCACAACAAAACTTCCCGGCCTTCTGCCACGCAGTTCGCGGCGCCAACTCCTGGACGCGGCGCGAACTGGCGAATTCCAGCGCTCCGAATAGCAGAAAACAGCCTGCGATTTCGTCCCTCTTTCACCGAATCACTACCAAGCAAATCTCATTCCAACCAGATTTCGCATACAGTACAACAACCACATATTATAGCACATTATAATACATTCAATCATCCAATTATCACCAATACATGATCAATATAATCATTATGCATCAATCCTCCCAAAACCTAACATTTCTACAACCTAAGCACAACCCAATTGATGCGAATAATACGATCAATTCTATCATACTATCTATAATCCCATAATAGAAGATAAACGGAAGAGTCCCCCCTTACCTGAAGGTTGATTCTTCGTTCTTCCTCGGTCGCACTTCTCCGTTCCTCTTCTCTTTTCACGTTCAGACTTCTTTCCCAATACTTTAACCTTCTCTATTCTACCACTCCTTCTATTTTATTAAGAATAAAATAAAGTTATTTTAATTAGTAATAGGGCCTACCAATACACCCCCTCCCTTACTAACCACAACTCAAGCCCAATTGCTTAATTCCTCATAATTCAATTAATCTAATTAAATTAAATTATGAAAATAAATGGAGTGTTACAACTCTCCCCCACTAAATAGTTTTCGTCCTCGAAAACATACCTTAGGCAAATAACTCTGGATAGGAATCCTTCATCTGACTCTCCAATTCCCAAGTCACATTCCCACCTGCTGGTCCTCCCCAAGCTACTTTGACCAGTGCTATCTCCTTGCCACGCAATTGTTTCAGCCTTCGGTCTTCAATCCTCATAGGCAGAGTTTCAACTGTCAGATTGTCCTTTACCTGTACATCATCGACTTGGATCACATGAGATGGATCAGCAATGTATTTCCTCAACTGTGATACGTGGAATACGTCATGCAGATTCGCAAGCGTCGGTGGCAACGCAATACGATACGCCACTTCTCCCACCCTCTCCGTAATCTGGAACGGACCAATGAATCGCGGAGTCAACTTCCTTGATTTCAGTGCTCTACCAACACCAGTTGTGGGGGTCACCCTCAAGAACACATGATCTCCTGCTTGAAATTCAAGTGTCCTCCGTCTTTTATCATGATAACTCTTCTGACGACTCTGAGAAGTCTTCATCTTCTCCTGAATCATCTTGATCCTCTCTGTTGTCTCCTGAACAATTTCCGGTCCAATCACGGCACTTTCGCCAGATTCATACCAACATAAAGGCGTTCTACACCTCCGACCATACAAAGCTTCAAACGGAGCCATACCAATACTCGAGTGAAAACTATTATTGTAAGTAAATTCGATCAAGGGTAGATAACTATCCCAAGCACCGCCTCTTTCCAACACACAAGCACGCAACAAATCTTCTAGTGATTGAATAGTTCTTTCCGTCTGTCCATCCGTCTGCGGATGATAAGCAGAACTCAATCTCAGCTTAGTACCCAAAGCCCTCTGCAAACCTTCCCAGAATCTGGATGTAAACCTTGGATCTCTATCCGACACGATACTCGAAGGAATACCATGTAAACTTACTATCCTGTCAATATACAATTGAGCCAGCTTCTCCATTGGGTAATCCATTCTCATTGGTATAAAGTGAGCAGACTTTGTCAACCTGTCTACTATAACCCAAATAGCTTCACAATTCTTCACCGTCCTCGGCAAACCTGAAACAAAATCCATAGATATACTATCCCACTTCCATTCTGGAATAAATAACGGTTGCATAGCTCCATACGGTTTCTGATGCTCAATCTTCGACTTCTGGCAAGTCAGACAAGCATAGACAAATTCAGCTATTTCCTTTTTCATTCCAGGCCACCAAAACAGCTTCTTTAAGTCATGATACATCTTGGTAGCACCAGGATGAATACTCAATCCGCTACGATGTCCTTCTTCAAGAATACTCTTCCTCAATTCGGCAACATCAGGAACACAAACACGATTACCAAACCTCATTATACCATTCTCGTCGATTCTGAATTCACCTCCTTTATCTTGATTAATCAGAGCCAACTTATCAACCAACTCTACATCAGTCTTCTGACCTTCTCGGATTTCCTCCAAAATACTACTAGTCAGCTTCAGCATACCCAATTTAACACTGGTAGGAGTGTCTTCACATACTAAACTCAAATCTCGGAATTGCTCAATTAAATCCAATTCTCTCACCATAAGCATAGACATATGCAAGGACTTCCTACTCAATGCATCGGCAACAACATTTGCTTTACCCGGATGATAATTTAGTTCAAAATCATAATCCTTGAGAAATTCTAACCATCTTCTTTGTCTCATATTCAACTCTTTTTGGTCAAAGAGGTACTTCAAACTCTTGTGATCACTAATTACTTCAAACCTTGAACCATATAGGTAATGCCTCCACAACTTCAACACAAATACCACTGCTGCCAACTCTAAGTCATGAGTCGGATAGTTTCTCTCATGCACCTTGAGTTGTCTCGACGCATAAGCGACTACCTATTGATTCTGCATCAGTACACCTCCTAATCCTGACAACGAAGCATCACAATAAACAACAAAAGATTCCGCCGGATTTGGCAAAATCAAGATCGGCGCACTAGTCAACCTCTTCTTCAACTCTTGGAATCCTGCTTCACATTTCGAATCCCAAACAAACGCTTGACCCTTCCTAGTCAACTTAGTTAACGGTAATGCTAACTTTGAAAAACCTTCAATGAACTTTCTATAGTAACCCGCCAGACCAAGGAAACTACGGATTTCGGAAACTGACCTCGGAGCTTCCCACTGAGACACTGCTTCTACTTTCGTTGGGTCAACGGCAATACCATCCTTAGAAATTACATGCCCAAGAAAGCTCACTTCGTTTAACCAGAACTCACACTTTGACAGTTTTGCATAAAGTCTCTTTTCCTTCAATAGTTCCAATACCACTCTAAGATGATCCGCATGTTCTTTTTCATTCTTAGAATATATCAAAATATCATCAATAAATACTACTACGAACTGATCCAGAAAAGGATGGAAGATCCTATTCATATACTCCATGAAAACCCCCGGCGCATTGGTTACTCCAAATGGCATCACTGTATATTCGTAATGACCATACCTCGTTCTAAATGCTGTTTTCTGAATATCGTCCGTCTTCACCCGAATCTGATGATATCCCGACCTCAAGTCAATTTTGCTGAACACACATGCTCCAACTAGTTGATCCATCAAGTCATCAATCCTCGGCAAGGGATACCGATTCTTGATAGTAACCTTGTTGAGTTGTCTGTAATCCACACACAACCTCATTGAACCTTCTTTCTTCTTCACTAGTAACACCGGTGCACCCCACGGTGAGACACTAGGACGAATAAATTTCCTCTCAAGTAAATCTTCCAATTGATTCTTCAATTCATTCAATTCCGATGCCGACATACGATAAGGTGCCATCGACACCGGATTAGTTCCAGGAATTAGTTCAATAGCAAATTCCACTTCCCTCTCTGGCGGCAATTCTCTTACATCTTCTGGAAAGACTTCTGGAAATTCACATACTACCGGTAAGTCACTACTCACCGCTTTCTTTTTCACTTCCATGTGCGCAATCAACATGAACACGACAGCCCCGTCCTTCATTGCTTCATCCACTTGTCTAGCCGTCATCGCTAAATCCTCAACACTGACATCTTCAGGAAAAACAACCGTCTTCGTGAAACAATTGATATGAACCCGATTAAATTGCAACCAATTCATACCCAAGATAACATCAAGTTGTTCCAACGGAAGGCACACTAAGTCCATTCCGAATTCTCTACCAAAAATATCAATTGGACAGTTCAAACAAGCGAACGAAGTAGTCACTGAACCCGACGCAGGAGTGTCAATGACCATACTTCCATTAATCTCAGATATTTCCAAATTCAGTCGTTTAGCACAATCCAATGAAATAAACGAGTGAGTTGCCCCAGTATCTATTATTGCAATTAAAGGAGTGCCATGGATAAAACACGTACCTTTAATCAACCGATCATCTGGAGTAGTCTCTGAACCAGATAAGGCGAACACCTTACCACCAGCTTGATTCTTCCTCGGCTTAGGACACTTAGGACTGATATGACCTTCTTCCCCGCAGTTGAAACAAGTTACAGTGTTCCCTTTGCACTCAATAGCAATGTGACCTGCCTTTCCACATCTATAGCACTTCTTTTCCTCACTCTTGCATTCGTGAATGCGATGTCCAGGTTCTCCACACTTGAAGCACTTAATAGGGGCACTAGAGTCTCCCCCACTAGGCTTCTTCCAGCCTCCAGCTTTCTGGTTACCCTTACCATAAGGCTTACCACGATCCATATGCTTTTTCCCTTTCCTGTCGGCCAACTCGCGAGAGTGCGACGACTTCAGTTTAATATTGTCCTCTTCAAAGATTCGGCTGCAGTCAACCAAATCGACAAACCTGCGAATCCTCTGGTATCTGATACCCTGTTTAATCTCATCGCGGAGACCATTCTCAAACTTGACACACTTCGAGAATTCACTAGCCTCATCATTGTTGTAGTGGACATAATACTTTGCTAGCTCCATAAACTTGGACGCATACTCCGGCACAGTCATGTTACCTTGTGTCAGCTCCAAAAATTCAATCTCTTTCCTGCCTCTAACATCCTCAGGAAAGTACCTCCGCAAGAATTCTCTCTTGAACACAGCCCAAGTGATTGCAACACCTGCAGCTTGCAGTTCGTCCCTACTAGCCATCCACCAATCATCGGCTTCTTCAGACAGCATGTGAGTCCCATACCTCACCTTCAGATTTTCGTCACAATCAATCACCCGGAAGATCCTTTCAATCTCTTTCAGCCACTTCTGGGCGCCTTCGGGATCGTGAGTGCCTTTGAACAACGGAGGGTTGTTCCTCTGAAAACTATTCAGCTGCCTGTCAGCACCAATTCCAGCTCCATTGACATTCCCTCCCAGCACACCAGCAATCATGCCCAGAGCCTCAGCGATAGCATCATCGTTTCTTCCTCCTCTTCCAGCCATTGTTCTGCTAAATATCAAACAATATCTATTAGAACAAGAAGTATCGACAGTGTCAACCTTACACTAATCGCATACGAGGGATTAACCGACACTAAGACTCTGACTCAAACGACCAACAATGCTCTGATACCACTATTGTAACACCCTTCTAATACCCCGCATAAATAATAAACAATGATCAGAGTAAACATGAATAAGGGCATTACAACTTCCAATGATTAAACAATAATACTCATGTCATGCCATAAAGGAGAACGTCAACCAAATTCATTCAGATTCATCATGTTAACACAGCGGAATTATCTTTAACATCTGAATAACAAACAGCCAAGTCACAGAATTAAAGCGTCAACATACAAATCCATCCAAAATAAAAAGTTCAACAATTAATTCTAAACGACGCCCCCAGTGTTACACGACCAGAGCATGACACGGACCCAACTGACTCTAATACTACTTGACGAGCTAATCCTCACCAAGTACGAGAGCTACTCCTCAATCTGAAAAATAACAACAGTAAGGGTGAGTCTCATTCACATTTAACTAATGTTATAAGATATAAATAATAAAATATCATTTCACATACCACTCACCCAATTACAGTTATGATCAGATTCAAACCATACAATCAGTAAGCAAACAACCAAATTAACACATATTATAACATTGGACAATCTTCCATTCATGTCATAATAGCAAAACAGCCTAATGCAATGCAACTACATGCATGTGGTACCAAAATCTGGGATAACCCAACTCACCGATCCACCATCATCAAGGATACGGCAACACCCACTCACTAATTCCACACAATGGGAATTAGCTACCACTGATCCACCATCGTCAAGGACCAGCCACATAATGATTATGAATGCATGCATCAACCATAACATGCTCATCACCCACATACATCGATCAATGTCATAATCATCAATAAAACACATATTTCATACCAACAATACATGTATAATAAACACCAGTTATAACCACAACATCATACAGGTAAGACATTCGTTAGTGTACCTATAAGCATATCCCACCACAACAATTAAGATCGAGTGTTTTAAAAATAATTCAAGCCACAACTCAAAACACCATTTGAGTATATAAATTATTTTATTAGCTTCACTGCACTCGAAACGGCACCAAAATCCGGCTTACGGTTTAAAAGTTACACATTTTTAAACTTTTCAAAACGGACAGTCGCAACAACTAACAGCACGCGGCGCCACACACGGTTCGCGGCGCGGAACGAATAGGAACAACGCCTTCGCGGCGCAAACAAGGTTTCGCGGCGCGGAACGAATAAAAACTACGCCTTCGCGGCGCGGCCATACTCTCGCGGCGCGTACTGAGCACAACAAAACTTCCTGGCCTTCTGCCACGCAGTTCGCGGCGCCAACTCCTGGACGCGGCGCGAACTGGCGAATTCCAGCGCTCCGAATAGCAGAAAACAGCCTGCGATTTCGTCCCTCTTTCACCGAATCACTACCAAGTAAATCTCATTCCAACCAGATTTCGCATACAGTACAACAACCACATATTATAGCACATTATAATACATTCAATCATCCAATTATCACCAATACATGATCAATATAATCATTATGCATCAATCCTCCCAAAACCTAACATTTCTACAACCTAAGCACAACCCAATTGATGCGAATAATACGATCAATTCTATCATACTATCTATAATCCCATAATAGAAGATAAACGGAAGAGTCCCCCCTTACCTGAAGGTTGATTCTTCGTTCTTCCTCGGTCGCACTTCTCCGTTCCTCTTCTCTTTTCACGTTCAGACTTCTTTCCCAATACTTTAACCTTCTCTATTATACCACTCCTTCTATTTTATTAAGAATAAAATAAAGTTATTTTAATTAGTAATAGGGCCTACCAATACACCCCCTCCCTTACTAACCACAACTCAAGCCCAATTGCTTAATTCCTCATAATTCAATTAATCTAATTAAATTAAATTATGAAAATAAATGGAGTGTTACAGAGTCCACATTCTTCTTTCGGATATTACCGGCTTGCACAACTGAACTTGTGAGCCAATAATATTCTCAAGAAAAACTCGTCTGAGTGTGGCTCTCCGCATGACAACTAATCCAAGTCTTCACCTGAATAGTTTCTGCGCCAAAACCTAATAAGGCCAGGATGGGTTAATGGGTTCTACGGCCAACTCAGCTTCTATAGTTCAATGAAAGCAAGAATGTCTTCGCAACTGAACTTGCTAAACATATATTACCAACAAGGAACCTCCACTGAGCGGAAGGATTCTCATGCTAGCTTTTTAAAGACTGAACTCCTTGTATGCCATACATGACTATACCCTCCACCTAATCCTTATGTGTACTTAATCCGGGTTAGGATTTGTCCATAATGTATCTCAAGTGACGGAACCACACATATATCCAGAATAGCAAAAAATAATAAAATAAACAAGTATAAGCAAATATTAAAGTGATCTAAAACTCTAAGGTAACCCCTCTTTTAAAAAAGATTTTCAAGTCCCCAGCAGAGTCGCCAGTTCTGTAAACTCGGTTTTTTGAGGCGAACTGACTCCTTGCTCTCTTTTTTTTATTTTTATATTTTTTGCAAGAGTTGCCACCGACTTTTATTTTGTCCAATATTTAGGAAAGGCATAAGAGAACAGAAAAAAGACCTTTTGACAGATTTTGGGTTCGGGGGGTTGGTTATACAAAGGGAAGGTTTTAAGCACCCTTTGTATCCATGGTTATCCATGGGCTCTTAATTGCTTATCTCACTTTTTAAATGCTTTATTGATTTGAAAATAGAAGAAGTGAAGATGGACAATATGTCACATAGGTCTCTGAAGAGTTTCACCGGGAATAATGCCCTTCAAATACCAGATGAAAGTTTTGAAAATAGATGAGAAGTTTTGAAAATACGTTGTTTGAAAATGAAAGTGTTTGAGCAAGCAATTAGGAATTATCTACTCTCAATTTATAAGATCTTTCCTATGCATTTAATACTTTTATTAAATGATGGTATGATTAAAAAAAAGTAATAAGAGGGAAAACCATAGAGGTGCAAGTGTGCAAAGTGCTTTTTTTTAAGTTTTATCTTGATTATTAATGTTTTAGCTCAAAGGTAAAAATATGGTCCAAGTGGACAAAAGGAAGATGACGGAAACATAAACAATGCGTCCAAATGGACAAAGAAAAAATAGCGGAAAGCATAAATAATATGTCCAAATGGACAAAGAGAAAATAGCGGAAAGCATAAATAATATGTCCAAATGGACAAAGAGAAAATAGCGGAAACATAAATAATATGTCCAAATGGACAAAGAGAAAATAGCAGAAACATAAATAATATGTCCAAATGGACAAAGAAAAAATAGCAGAAATATAAATAATATGTCCAAAATAATATGTCCAAATGGACAAAGAAAAAATAGCAGAAATATAAATAATATGTCCAAATGGACAAAGAAAAAATAGCAGAAATATAAATAATATGTCCAAATGGACAAAGAAAAAATAGCGGAAATATAAATAATATGTCCAAATGGACAAAGAAAAAATAGCAGAAATATAAATAATATGTCCAAATGGACAAAGAAAAAATAGCAGAAATATAAATAATATGTCCAAATGGACAAAGAGAAAATAACATAAACATAAATATGATGAATGATAAAATAAAGTATAAAGCAAGAAATATAAAGAACAATATAATAAAATGCGGAATTTAAAGTTAATTGTTAGTATGTTAGCACGAGAATCATCTTGAAGCTAGTCAAGTATATCCACGATGTTAGTGAAGATCGATGGTGAGTGAATGATGATCTCGGATTTAAAGTTAATGAAAATTTATCAGAAGCTTGATAGAATCATAGCGACTACACGATAAATTTCCAAAAGTCTTAAATAAACTGCATACAATCTCTGCCATATTGGATCTTTTATTCCAATTCAGGACAAAGAAAAAGATAAGAAATAATATCAAATAATATACAAATATAAAACAAATTAAACTTAATTCATTCTTTTTGTGATTTTTTTGGAATTGATTTTTAGTTAATTAACAAGCTAATTAAACAAATAATTATACAAATAATTAAACTTAACAAGAAAAATATTATTTTATATGTCAAAAATTAGATTATAAAAAATATAAACCTAAATCTAAAAGGAAAATATTTTTGGAGTTTTTTGATTGGTTGAAAATAATTAAAAAAAAAGCAATATTTACATAATTACTAATTAATTAAGCAAAATAAATTAATTATGAAAAGAAATAAAATATTTTTATGTTAAAAATTAAATAAACATTTTATCAACTTAAAACTAAAATTAAAACTTTTTTTTTTGAGAAATTGAAAATATGCATAAATATGAAGTTTTTAATTCATTAACTCCTAACACTACTACATATTAAAAATTACATTGTACTTACTCTATGATGTCCCAAGAGTGGAATAGAGTGATTGAAATTGATTGAAAGTGGATATTTGAATGAGCCTTGATTTTTACAAGTTTCTTGAAACTTTTGCAAAAATATAAACTTAAACTATGACTTTGTGGTGATTGTTGTTGTTCTTTGTGTTCCTCCCCCTTTTTTTTTTCTCCTCTTGAATGAAGAAATGAAGCTCTATTTATAGGCAAATGATTTGATCTTGAACCCTTGCCAGTTGGAATTTTCATGATTGATTTTGTGGAAAAAATATGATAATGGAATATTTTCAATGAGTGCATTTCTTAACCATGGTTAAAACACTCAAGTATTATTCTCTTCAATCTTGCAATAATATATTTAAGCATCTTGAATGGTCATTGCTTGCATCACATGAGCATCTTGGATAATATCTTTGAATTATCTCACTTTAATTAAACTTTAAATGAATAAAATTTAATTAAAATGAAATAAAAGTGTCATGAATCATGGATAGGTCGTGGATGCCCTTTAGACATATGTGAATCAAGATTGAATCACAAAAGAATTGGCCTTTTTGAAAAAGAATCAAGTTTTGGTCATTACTTGTTTTATGCATTTTCCCAAAAAAGGTCAACTTCATCAAGGCATATATCCCTCAATTTTGATCCTATGAAACTGTTCTTGTGCTTTTTGGAAAGCCCAAGATGTCCTCTACAAGCCACTTTGGAAGTGTTTTTGCATTTGGAGAAGTTAACTTGATGATATGGGCTTTGACAAAAAACTGCTTTTTGTTGACTTTGAAAATGACCTGTAATGTTTTGGCTTATATCTCTTAGGCGGAAGCATTTCTTGACCTTGGTCCCAACATCAAAGTTGTAGAGAATTGAATTTCCTTGAGAATGAACTTTGGTTGGAATTTTTCTGATAAATTATGAGAGAGTTATGGTCGGTCAAAGTTCAGTTGACTTTTAGGTAAAAAACTCTAATTTTGCAATTTTGAGTTTTGTCGATTTTTGAACTTTTCTTGATGAATTATGATCAACCATTGATCACATGATGAATCTTTTGACAAAATATGGATGTTGACAAAAAATTGCATTTTTGACTGTCTGTTGACTTTTTGGTCAAATTGGTCGTCTGCTGACTGTTTGAGCTGTTGACTGTGCGTCCGGCGAATCGAAGTTTGAAAATTTGTCTGGTGGTACTTTGAGACATATGGAGATCCATGAAATCCATTTGAGGTCTCAAAAACTCGTTCTCCTGAAAAAAAAACAAAAAAACCTAGTTAGGGACTGTTTGTGTAGGAGACAGTAGGCGTACCTGATTTTTGTGCAGTGTTGAGTCTCTGTTGATCACGTGATTATTAGAAGACTTCTAGAACAAAATCTTGGAAATTTGAAGTGTGAAAAATTGATTTGACTGATGGTACAAACACGGAGAATTGCGCTGATAGCGGGTTTGACTGGTAACTAGCTGTCTGGGTATTAACGTAACAGTTAAAGTGAAAACTTAACCGTTAAAGTCAATTTTTTCTTTTTGTTTTTTGTTGTGTTAATGGTGAGAAATTATTTACATGATTTGTTAGAAAAACACAAATATAATAAATAACTAAAATACACTGTACGTGAACAAAATTACCGTCAATAATAAGATTGAAAGGGATTTAATGCATAGAAAAATAAAAATTTAACTAGCAATAAACACACATAATATTATCTTACTAGTTAAACGACGGTATAATAGATAGTGTAATACTTAATACTGACAGTACAAATATTACCTAAACAAAACGTAGCGAACAGTACGGTAAACATAAAGAACGGTACATTCTAAAAAACAGAAGATACGACAAACTTTACATATGACGATTAATAATCCATGCTATGAACAACAGAAAATAGATGATCGGAAGTGTAACCATCGCAGGTCCGTATTTTTCAGGACTATGCAGACAGAAGAAGGACATGATCACCGTAAAAATAGTGATGACTATAAGAAAAAGTGTATCCATCCACTTTGCCATTTTTGCCGGGGAAGAAGAGAAAATAATTATGAGATAGAAGTTTGAGAAATTTGGGAGATGAGTGAAATTTGATGTGAGAATTTATGGAAAAAATGAGGAGTATTTATAGAGTGAAAAGAGAGAGATAGAGACGTTGGGAATGGAGTGGTACCGTTTGAATAGTAGTAGGATTTGAAAAAAAGTATGGTAGGTTTTTGAAAAGAAAAGGGGTATAGAATAAAGCTAGAATTTGATTTGAAAGAAAGAGATTTGAAAAGAAAGGAAGATATTTGAAAAGAAAGAAAGAGATTTTGAAAAAATAATATAGTATAAAAATAAAAATTAGTGGGAAATAAAACCAATAATAATTTAATTGTTACCAGTATAATCTGAAACCCGGACTCCGCGCCTGCAAATTTTAATTTTGTACCAACTGCGTCAGCATTATTTATCTGAAAATAAATCTGAAATAAACAGTGTATGAAGTGATAAACAGTATTTGGCGTTTATGTAAGAATAAATTTAACAGCGAACCAAAATACTGTACAAAAAATTCTAAAAATTGAGTATTCATAAAATCAGGATATTTATGAAATAAAAATCCAAGATTGTATAAAACTCCAAATTTTTAGACAGAAGTCTGTTGACTTCTTTTTGAAAAAAAAGAACGCGGGCGAATTTTGGGGTATAACAATAATGATCATAACACTTAGAAAATGATGGGATCTCAGAGGTCAAAAATTGGGGTGCAACACATGGATGCAAAGGGTGCCTTACACCTTCCCTTTGCATAACTTACCCCCCGAACTCAATCTCTTTCCAAAGGTCTTTCCTGTTCTTTTAGCCTTTCCAATTGGATAAAATAAAAGTCGGTGGCGACTCTTGCTTACCGCGACATTTCAAATAAAGTCAGTTCACCGTATTACACTTTCCAACGTATATAAGTGTAGATGTTGGATATAGGAACATATTACTTCCTTAGCCTTGTAGCTTGCAGCTTTGACGTGATGGCATGGAAGATAGCTTTTGAATAGTACAAATGTCTTGATATTTGTGATTTGTTGAGAAGACCGTTGTATTGAATCTTCGTGAGAAAGTTTCTTGATCTTATCTTCAAATGATGTACTTCTGATTCTGAAGTAGTAAGCTTGGAAGAGATCACTTTCTTTTCTTTGTTTTTCAAAAGATGTATCTGATGAGTACTTCAGAAACTACTTTGTTAGGATAACATAAGAACATCAGAACTCAATAGGAGCAGAACTTTGTCTTTTAGAAATAATGACACCAGCCTTTCTGAAGAACGACCCAGAACTTCCTAGATCAAACATGTATCTGAAGAGATAATTGATTTGATAGTGGGACAACACGAGCAATACAAGTTATAATGTTTGAGTCCTTTCAGAATAGAACAATGTGTTCAGATAATAGTGCAACAACATATATGAGGAACACGTCTAGATATCTGAATAAGAGTCGTCAACTAAATTGTATTTCTGATTTGATCCTTATCAGCTGATCTTTGACTATGTCTTAGAGTAATGAGCAACAACTCTTCTGACAAA
Source organism: Vicia villosa (assembly GCF_029867415.1). NCBI lineage: Eukaryota > Viridiplantae > Streptophyta > Magnoliopsida > Fabales > Fabaceae > Vicia > Vicia villosa. The sequence continues at coordinate 31,245,108 of NC_081185.1, read as the reverse complement.
CATATCCTTGACATCTGATCTTGACGTGACATCTTGCATCAGATGTAGACTTTTATTCTGATTCTGAAGCATCAACATCTTGGTAGACTTTGTTTCTTTTGGAGACACTTGAGACTTCTGAAGCAACAGCTTGTTGAGAAGTGTCCTGGAGATCTTCTTTCTGATTCATTCAGTATTCCATAAAATTACTGATGTACCTACAGAAATGAAAGAGAGTAGTCTTTTTGATGATTCTTTAGACAACAACCTTAAATCATACAAGGATTTCTGATCTGCACACTCAAGAAAACATTAAAAACAAAATTATTTACATATAAAATATATTTGTTGTTATCATCAAAACTTATAGATGAGGTGTAGAAACAAATCTTGTTCTAACAAAAGTTAATAAAGATGGTGCCTCGGGGGGCACTCTTATTTTTGCAGCTTGTAGGGATATTTTTTAGAATCATGAAGGAGGGAATCTAGGTAGCTTTTCTTTTAATCTAGGTCAGAAAACTGTTTTTTCTGAGCTTATGAGAGCTATTTTGGCTATGGAGCACGCTCTTACTCAAAACTGGAGAAGTTTGTGGCTGGAAAGAGATTCGAAGTTAGTGGTTCTTGCTTGCAAACCATTTACGGTGCCGTGAAAGATTAAGAATAAGTGGGACAACTCCATATAAGGGATGAAACAAATCAATTTGTTGACAACTTATATCTACAGAAAAGGAAATCATTGTCCATGTAAGCTTGCTAACTTAGGCTTAAGTAGTTACAAATTTTATGTGAAGGAATAATATACATATCAATGTAACTATGGATTTCAATAGAAACAAACTAGATTTTTTAATTTTAAAATTTGTTAGATTAAGGTTTTGGGTTTTGTCCCCTATTCTTTTACCTACTTTTTTAGTTATATCATGAGCTAAGGCCCTCTTTTAATTAAAAAAAAAAAAAGGGGTGATGATGCACTGACAGTGTAAAATAGTTTTACACTGTCAACCAATCACAATCATGTATCCAATTCCATCACACTTTTATTTTTAAATTTTTTTAATGACATGACAAATTGTTTGTTTTCTATTGGATGACAGTGTAAAAATGTTTTACACTGTTAGTGCATATCCATTAAACCCTTAAAAAAAAGTAAAAAGTTTACAAGTTTATGCCTTACAATATTTTTCTTCAAAAAAATCCTTTAATAAAAGAAATTGTTTTTGATTTTTTTTCTTAAATAAAATCTAAAAGTGTTCATATTTTTTAAAAATGCGGAACTGCCGGTTCTAAGCTGTTTTGCAGATTTTTGGTTGGTTTATTGTTTTAACTTTTAAGTCCGATAATAAATAAGTTTATTATATTGATTTTTATTATTAATAGGGAATAATGCTTTATGTACTTTGGAAAGTACTAGTAGTACTTAATTCTCGCCCGTATTAGAAATTATCGACAACGAATGTTTTCAAAAAACTACAACAAGCTTGATTAGAAGAAAATAGTTAATGAGTCAACGAATTGGATAGGTTTGTTCATCAAATATTTTACACATAACTAAAGATCACAAAAAATATTTACTTTTAAAATAATTAATCGAATTGACAAATTTACATAAATTAAAAGATGTAAAATATTAAATAAATAAATAAATATTTATTTTAATTAATATAATTTTATCTCACATTGATATTTTTTTTATAAAAATTATAAATTGAAAATACTGAATTAAGAGTGATGTAAAAATATTAATTAAAATATTAAATTAGAAAAATAATAATTAATATTAAATTAAAATTTTAGTATAAATCAATCTGTTTTAATTGCATTTTACAAATAAATCTGATATTTTAAAATAGAGAGAATAAGGAATATGTTTCTGTAGCAAGATATTAAATTCTTTTCTTGACTACCCCTCCATCCTACGCCCACCATTTTTGGATTGGTTTATTTGTCCATTTCACTTTCAGTAAAACAACTTTGAAAAATAATTAATAAATTTAAAAACAAAACATAACATCAAAACGAGACTTTTGAAGGTCTTAGCATATGTACAAAATTAGAAAGCTCCAAAACTGAGTTTAGGTGAAATTTAGAAAACCTTGCTTTAAGATAATTTACAATATAGAGTTACTAATATTTTTGTTTTTCTTAAACCAAAAGCTCAATCAACGAGTGCACTATTAAAAGTTTGTTTCATAAAAGAAATGAGGTAGTGAAACATTTCTATAAATACATTAAGAGATTTTGACGAGGTAATAGAAAATTTTTAAAATTTTTAACATTTTAAATAATTTAAATAATTCAATTGAAATTTATTTAATTTAAAATTATTTTATTTGAATGGAGTATAAAACAAATCATTATTAAATTTTTGGGATGGTTTTTATAAATTTGAAAAAATTTTGGACTGAATTTAAAATATGAAAAATAGATACTAATTTACAATTTTTTAAAAATTGAAGAGACCAATTTGTAAAATTTAAAATTATTATATTTGTAAATTTTTGAAAAACTTGAGGAGGAATTTGAAATTTTCATAAAATATGAGAACCATCTTACAAAATTTTAAAAATTAATAAATTTTTTAATAGGCTAAAAATTAATAATAAATAATTTAACATTTGCATTCTATAGAGTGAATGAGCAATTTCAAAATCTTTACTTTTTGGCGAAGTTTCTAAAATTTAACTTGAATAAAATACATCATAAATTTATATCATTTTAACAATTCTCCATATTATTTTATCCAAACAATAGATTTTGGTCAAGTCATTTAAAATTTCCTCCAAAAATTATTTTTCCTCTTTAAAATTTTTCATCCAAACACACTCTTAGTGTATATTAAATGAAGCTGTGTAAAGAAAAGAGTATATTCTCTAGAATATAGTGGTTTTTGGTTTGAAGTCTCTGATCCAAGGTTGCTCGATGATGATGTATATCAACAATCGTGATCACAATATGTCTTCTATTGAGGATGGTCTCAACATATATAATATATAATGATCTCCTAACCTCGTAATAGGTTGAGAAGATAAGTTTGGGTGGACATATATATCTCGTATTTTTACCAACTCTGATATCCAACGATTTGTAGAGAAGGACACGCCTCATTGTGTTGTCATTCCCTTGAAAGAGGGAGCTCTTATCAAGGTTACTTTGTAACCAAGGTAGTACACTATTCTATAGGTTGAACGATAAAAAAACTCTGATTAATCCTATAAAATAGTGTGTTTAATTTTTACTCATCATCTAAAATATTTTTGATAATCAAATAGATGAGTTTTTTAGTATTTCATAGAAATAGGTGTAAATAAGTTGGCCAGGGTTGCAAAAAGTGAGAAAACCAAAGTCAACTCTAGCACAAGGCCCGAAAGGCATCAAGAAGGTCAATCTGCAAAGGCTCAATTGATTGGAGTTTTAAGCCAATCAATTAGATCACCTTGGCACACATATTTTGAAATCCAATCTGATTAAAACTTCATCTACAACTCAATCAAATATTGACATTGATGAAAATTGAACAAAATCTCTGAAGATTTAATGACTCAATTGATTGGAGTCTTAACCAAATTGATTGGGAGATAATTTTTAGAAAGATTTGGCTCTGAATTTTACTGTGCATAATTTCCATTGATTTTGTACAAGGTTTACACCCTAAAAAATCATTAGAAGCTCTGCTATAAATAGGTAAACCTTTCCCATTCTTCTGCATCTCATATATTCATCTATGTTATTTTTTTTCTTGTGTGAGTCTTTCTCTCACTCCATAAGTATCATCATGGCCTTATAAAAAAGACATCATTATGGAGATACCCTAACAAGAAGAGTTTTTATCGATGTTATATTAGAGAGAACTCAAGAAAGAAAGATGATGACCAACCGAAAAGTGATCAAACCATCATTCATGGATGAAAGCTTCATGAATAGATGCAAACCATATATTCAAATATGTTAAGGATCACTAAGAGAATTCTTTACAAAGGTATCTGGTCGAATTTTCCCAAATTTGGTGAGAGAACTTTATTCAAATATATCAATTGTTGGAACATCTCTAAGATCAATCGTAAAAGGAGTTAAAATATATATTGTAAGGATTATTTTGGAAGGATATTTGAGTTGCCCTTCCAAAGGATATCTTACACTTAATAAGCACCAAAGGAGTTTAAAAAATTCAAGTGCTCCATTTCCACCCACTTCTTTGTTATGAATCCCACAGACGATAAAACACTTCCCATGAAGTCAAGATTTCTAAAACCAAGAGTTTATGTTATCCAGTATATTCTCACAAGGATCCTCCTTCCAAGGAAAATAAACCTTAAATTTTTCATCAAGGGTGATATTGTCCCTCTTTGGCTTATAATTGAAAAGTTTCCAACCAATTGGGTTGAATGGATGCTTCTTCATATGATCTAGTGCACAAAAACTTAGTCATTGAGACTTCCATATGGAACACTTATCACTATACTCCTAGGCTCATTTGAATTTGATACTATAGGAGAAGCAATAAAGTCCTCCAATAAAATATCGACTATTCCTCCCTTAGAAATATGAAGATTTGCATCAAACATAGAGAATTAAGGGATGAGTTAACAAATGAAGAAAAAGACTTAGAAGAATCAGGAAAAAAATAGAAAATATCATGTAGATATGTCAAAATCTAGCCAAAGATATGGAAAATATCAATAAGATCATCTCAAGTAATGATCATACTTATGGAAATGAGTATTCTTACCTATGTGTTTTGTAACATCCTAATTTTATTAATATTTTTATTAATTATATTAGTAATTATACTATTTGGTATTTTTAATAATTATTTATTTATTTATTTATTATGTGGTATAATAATTATTTGAAATATTTAATTGTATGTGTGTTTGTGTTATTTGGGTTAATTAAGTTGTATGAGAGATATAGTTAATTGGGCCTTAGTAGTAGAAATGTAATAGATGGATTATGGGGTTAAGCCCATTAAGAGAAAAGAGATAGTAAGAGTAAAAAATTAGGGTTTTAGAGTTGGAGTCTCATAACTAATTTTTGGGGAGAAAGGAAAAATAGAAAAGAGAAGAGAAAGAAGGGAGTAGCACTTGAGAGAAGAAGAAAATTATGGAGGAAGCCTTAATTTTCGCAGCACGTTTCAGCATAGAGTCACCTTGGAAAATCGGGCATATCTCTCAATCCAACCGTTGGATCGTTGCGGTACTTGGACACAACATTCCTGACTCATAGAGGTAAGTTCTGACCAGAGCGATTTTGATTTTGAGGGTTTTAAGTTCGTCTGATAAGCTGATTCCCGAACTGGTTTTTAGGCGTGTCTCCAGTTGATGTTAGAAAGGATTTCTTTTGGAGAAAAGCTTAGAGCTATGGTCAAAGAGTCCATATTTACCAAGGTAAGGGTGGGGTTCGAATTATATAACCAGGAATATGATGATTGTATGTGGGATAAGGGTGTATTTAGTTATCCGGAATTAATTGAAAATTGTAGAGGTAGTTCGTATATGCTAGTAGGTGATTGTGATCGGCTTGTTTTGTGAATTATGATGAGTATGTTGTGTTGTTATTTCTTTGTGATTTCTGAGCGACGTGTATATTGTTGTTGTTTTATGCGAAGTTGCAGGATGTTTCAGTGACGATGTATACCTCTATTTATTGGTATAGCGACGATATAGGCTTATGCCTTTGTGACGATGATGTTGTTTGTTGTGTGTGTTTGTTGCATTCATATACATATGCATTTTTGGCGACGGCCTGGATTGGCAAATTAGTGACGAAGGCTTATGCCTTGATGCCTCTGTTAACTGACAATTGGCGATGGGGGCTGAAGCCCTGGGTACCACATGCATGTGCAATTGTAGAGTCTCATTATTTGTGGCATGAGTGTGATTTAATTGTGACGTGATGTGACTTGATTTGTTGTTGAATATGACGATGTAAAGTGAATTGTGATAATGTGAAGTTGTAATTATAAGTTGTTATGCTAATGACTTGTTGTGATAGGTACTGTTTGGAAGATGAAAAATAGTTGTTATAACTATTATTATGTTGTTGTTGATTTTGTTATTATATCTGTACAATTTTAAATTGTTGTTATAGCTGTCGTCTGAAAGTTGTAAAGTGATAATTTTGTATGATTTAATTCTAACATATTAATTATCATACTTTTGTTTATAATTTTTCGATATCTCACCCCTTCTGAATGATGTTTCCCTACCATGGGAAATTGACAAGTACTCAAGATAGCGATGGAAATTTGAAGTGATTTTATGAAGTCTTTAATTGGTGTTATTCGAGTTGGTGTCTTGCTCTGATACGTAGCACTCGGGGGGATAAAGCGATTGTTTTATTTATTATTTTGTTTGCTGAATTTTTAAGTGAATTATGTTTTAAATTGTAACTTAAAGTTACCGTGCAATGATGCTACGACTTGATTTGAATATTTATGATGTTTGATGATTTCACTGCGAGTTAATTATTTAATTTGAAACAAAGTGATTTTTGAATAATGATTTAATTGTCCGTTTTAAGTTACGTGCTATGTATCTATATGAAGGCAAATAAGCCATAATTGTTTATGAATGACGAATATGTGATACCTCAAATGAATGTTGTTTGGAATTTATACTCTGATTTTTATTACAATTACCGGGTAGATTTGGGGTGTTACATTAGTGGTATCAGAGCAGGTCGGTCCGTCCGGCCAAAGTTGTCTAATTGTTGTTTATCCCTTAGTACGCGACAAGTGTGTACAACACTGTCGGTACTTATTGTATTTGATTGCTTGTTGTAGGAGTTGGTTTGGAACTAAGTGGGGGAGAAGTTGTACTCCTCAGTTATGATTCGGTTGTAAGTTGTTGGTTCTTCGGTAGCGAAGGACACCTGAATATGGAAATAAGAATTGCGTATGTGTTTGGTGTTGAATATGTTGCTGAGGATGATGAGGTGAGATTGTATAACCAGATGTAAGCGAGTGGTAGTTGTTGCTACGTTGTAAGAGAAGTGCAGAAACAATAATGAACATAAGTAATTGTTCACCCAGTTCGGTATCAAAAATACCTACTATGGGGGCTAGTAAGCCAGGGATAAGTCCACTATGATAGTATCAATTTGAAGTTAAACTCCGCCGTTTACAACTTCTCACTTAATCACTACCTGTGCTAACTTCTATCTAAGACTCACCTAGGTATGAGGCCCACCTCAAATTGCCCTCAATACAATTACAAATAATAGAAGTCACACTTCTAAAACACATTCACTCAATGCTTACAAGCTTATGAGTGAACACAGAACTTACAACTCAATGAAAACACCAAACTCTTCTATCAATATGATATAAGAGTGGTTCACAATAGACAAGACTGCGAAAACCCTAACAAACTAAAATGTAAGTTCACAAAAAATCAATATGTTTGATGCTTGCTAAATATAACAATCTTCTGGACTGGATTTAGGCTTCATATCGTTGCAGGGCACTCTAGAAAATCTTCCATAATTCTCCTTGAAGATAGGGCTTCAAATATTAGTTTCTTAAATCTTCTCCAAATTTAGAAACCAATCAAATATCTTAAAATCAGAGACAAACTCTTATCCCTAAATTCAAGCACCACATAGGATCTCATAATATTCCAAAATATTCTGCACATGTACATTAACTAACTTCATCTGATCCAGCTGCAACATAATAGACGCGGTGTCGAATAACATCTGCATATGACATCTTCATTCGACATGTCTTATTTAGTTGAGTGGAACATATTATACAACATGTTCTCACAAGTTAGTTTTATCAAACATAATGCCAATAAAAAATAGAGAATTAACATGATCTCTTGCTATTTTTTGCCTAGTTGACAAAATTCTTCACTTTTAATGCATAATTCTTTGTAAGCAGCATTCAATTCATCATAAGACATTTCTTCAACAAGGAAGTTTTCATTATCCCATCTGCCGCTGAGAGCATTCACATGCTTAGCAGTCTCAACTTTTGTTTCATCTTCTGATTCATCACCATCAGACCAAGACATAGAAAAACCCTTCTTTTGTTTCTTGAGGAAGGTGGGACATTCAGACTTAATGATTCCAAATCCTTCACATTCAAAACACTAAATACTTTTATCTTGATATGACTTCTCTTTAATTATGTTTCTTTCATGAAAATCATAGTTCTTGCTGATGTTAGGTTAGATGTTCTTGGCATCAGGTCTTTCCCTTCTATTTATTCTCTTCAGCACCTTGTTAAATTGTCTCCCAAGTAACACAATGGCATTGACATATCTTCCTCAGTATCAAGGTCAAATTGACTCTTTTCATCTTCAGTGTTGGAGACAAAAGCTATGCTCTTGTTCTTCCTTTCAGATTTGTCACTAATAGCCAATTCAAGAGTTTGAAGTGACCCAAAACATTCATAAACTCTCATGTTGCTGATGTCTTAAGATTCTTCAATAGTTGTTACCTTCATGTCAAATTTTCTAGGTAGAGACCTAAGAATTTTCCAAACAAGCTTTTCTTCTGACATGTTCTCCCCCAAAGCACTGGATGCATTTTCTATTTTAAGAACATTCATGTGAAAGTCGTGAATGCTCTCATCATCTTTCATATTTAGATTCTCAAATCTGGTAGTGAGAAGCTGAAGTCTTGACATCTTCATTTTAGATGTGCCTTCATGAGTTGTCTTGAGGATTTTCCAAGCATCTTTCACAACATTACATGTATTAATTAACCTAAAAACATTCTTGTCCACTACATTGAATAGAGCATTCAAGGATTTGGAATTTCCAAGAGCTAATTCATCTTCCTCTTTGGACTAGTCTTCTTCTGGCTTCAAAGACTCATTCCCATCTTTTTCCTTCAAAATAGGATGATTCCATCCTTTCAAAACAGTCTTCCAAGATTTATTGTCCATGGATTTCAAAAAGGATACCATCCTAACCTTCCAATAGTCATAGTTTGCACCATCTAACATAGGTGGTCTATTATTGTATCCTACTTCCTTGTCAATAGTACTAGAAAGTATTTTCCTAGAGCTCACTAAAAAACAGAACAGTGTGCTTGCTCTGATGCCAATTGAAATTCGGGCACTTTCAAATATATGTCAAGACTGATGTCCTAACACCAAAACACAATGTCAAGTCAGATGTTAAGACATCATCTATTGACAGAACAATTTTACCAAAAATAAGAAATTATGCAGAAGTAAAATAGCAGAAGGTAAAAGACACAATCAATTATTAACCCAGTTCGGTGCAAATCACCTACTTTGGGGGCATCCAATCTAGGAAGGAAATCCACTATGATACTATTAGTTCAAAGCTAAACAACTCTAGTTTACAACTTATCACCTAATCACTACCTTAAGCAATTCCTACCTAGGATACTCCTAAATATGAGATCCCCCTTTCACTTCCACAATCACCTCAGTGACAATAACAAAAGACCAAAACATAAGAACATACTTCCAATTACACACAATACACTATTTGACATCCAATCAAGCAAATCAGATATTATGTTATCTCTCCAACTTTGAAACAAATATTCATATAATCCAATCTTTAATGTGATGCTTGATCCACTAATAACAAAACAAATATTCTAGAAAAATAGTATCTGATCTTCCAGAAATATAAACAACACGGGCTGCAATGTCGTAGCAACATGTTACAACATCTTGTCAAACATCTTACTGAACTTATTGTTTTACCAAAAAGCATCCAATAAACTAAAACCTAACATGTTTGAAGGACCAATATTTTACCCTAATAAAAAATGTTATTAGGTTCGAAATAACCATTGTTAGCCTTAATTAGCAATGTTGGATTATGGTTCGGAGGTTCGAATGGAAGATTTCATTTTTTTGAAGCATCATGCATCATATATTTTGGAGTTAGGTTAGGACTTCAATCCAGTGTTAGGACTTTGGTCTAGTCTTTTAGGACTTCAATAAAATAACTCTGAGTCCAGTAATGGTACCACATATATTGGAGTAGAGGACAAGTGTAACTCATTAGCATCCATCTATATATTATATGTATATTGCAAAATGTGAATTGATGTTATATGTATATAATGTAACATTACTCTATGTGATATGTATATTATGAAGGATTAAGTGATGTTATAAGTATAATGTAAAATATTAAGTGATAGTATATATGATGTCACGAGGATTGTGTAACTCACTTTTATGCTACCTTTACAATATTATTCCATGTTAATTTGTATAATGTATTCTCATCCCTTTTGTTTCTATGTTCTCCATGTGAAAATATATGCAGAGTATTCTCTGGTTGAGACTAAGGAGTATTCGCTTGCGGCATATTATGGAAGATGGTGTAGAAGACCACTTTAGTTGTTTTTATTAGGTTCATGTTTTACTTAACAATATGATAAGGTGATATGTTTGACAGCTGGATGAAGATTAATTAAAATTTTAGTGGAGATTTAAATTTGAATTTAAATTGAAACAAATCATATCTTGTTGGAGAGATTTAAGGAACAAATAATATCCAACAGATTTTGCATCAATTCTGGACAAAATCAAATCAAATATCGATGAAGAAAATCCCACAAGAATTATGCTATATAAGGAGCTCTTTCCAAGCTTGGAAGACGCGAATCATACATTGAAGATCTTTAGAAATTAGGGTTCAAAAGAGTTCTTGTCATTTTATGTACACCACTATGTTTCACTAACTTGGAATGATAGGTTTGTCTAGTTGAGTTGTAAGATTCAACATCACTCATAGTTATGATTGAGGTTGATCACTACGGTTTGGTGATGGGAAAGTTCAAACATGCGGGTTAATGTTTAAGAGAAAGTGAGAGGGGTTCTCATATTTATGGGGAGACCTAAATAGATAGTCATTGGGTAGCATTAGGAAAGGCATATGACAAAATATGGTTTATTCTTGCTTATAAGATTGATTGTACTAAGCTACTAATAGTGAATTTCTTTTATTGAGTTGGAAGCCAACCTTCCAAACATAGGTGCAAGTTGCATCGAACTGGGATACCAATTGCTCATATTATTTATTGATATTCTTCTCCATCATCTTGTGCTAGTTAATTGTGATGTCTCTGGTTTAACTTCTCGAACCATATACTGAGACATTGTGTGCAACATATGTCCCTAAAGAACAAAATTTCAAATATAACAAAATAATTTATTGAGGTTTAGGGTGTTATAGGGTCAGTGAGCTCTCAATCAAGATCAGAAGTACCAATAGGAAATATGAGATTAGATCTACCAAGGTGCTCGATAGAAGCTTTCACATAATCCACTTCAATAATCACCCGAGCTTCACCAACTTGCATCTTGCCCTTTAATTCTTCTTTCAGCCTCTTTCGGCTTTCTTCACCTTCCTTTGCCACATCTTCAATTTTACCCAATAAAATCACTTATTTTAAAGAAGAGCCCATATTAAGTAGAGGTCAAAGTCGTCAACCCTGCCCCAATTTCTATTTTTTCTATAGAACACCTTAACAATGATCTAGTGGAGAATTTGCATATCAAACTTCACTTGACTGATGAGGAAGTTTGATATACAAATGTCCGCAACCATAAATCTGGAAATAGGCATAACAAAACGAACTCTATAATACTCAAGTGATCTGGCATCAATGATACTTAAACCAGAAGAAGTCAAACCACAATATTCAGTAAAACTAAATTTCATAACACGATCCTTGAATTTACTCTCGAGATTAGTAGTAGTAATCTCAAGGTTGTTGTAGAAGGCCTTCACATGATCAGGGTTAGATTTATTGCTTAAGCCAATAAAAATCAATAAATTATGGTCAGCAAACAGTTTAAGAAACTTTGCTCTCAACTCAGTTTCACAAGTTGAATCAAAATAATACTTTGGTTTAACAAGCTTGTTCAAAAAAATTTCATGGTACAATTTCAGACTATCCTCAGGCAGTAGATGTTTTACCTTGTGGAACTTAACATAAATAGTTTAACTTTGAGAACATTGCTTACTTGACTTCTTTGAGGCCATTGCATCAGAAGTGTCTTTACTCTCTTAAACTTGGTTCTTAACTTATTTGGAATTGGATGAGGAGATTTATTTGATCCTAAAAATAACATTTTGCCTTATTTCTTTTATGAGAAGCTTTTTTGAAGAAGTTGAGAAGGCATGCTGATGATGAATAAAACGAATTTGGATGATGAAGTGTAATTATGATTAATGATGAATGGATGTGAGTGACTTTTGTGAAAATAGGGTTTGAAAGGAATGAGAGGTTTTTGAAGTGGTTTGAAAAGAAAATGAAATGGAGTGACTTTTGAAAAACTGAGCCAATTCAAAGGAACATGACTTTTAGGTTGATGATTCGAAACAAGTGTTAATTGTGATTCCAATCACGAGTTTTTATTTTGTAAAAAATAGAACTTTGATTCGAATCAAGTGCAATGGCTTATTAAAATCAATTTGAGCAGCCCCAAAACATCACAATTCCCAGCCTAGTGATTTGAATCAGATTCAAATGTTGATTCGAATCAAGTAGTCAAATTTTGAAAAAAAATAATGTAATTGAAAAATGAGTTTTAATGAAATGCATGAATTTGATTATGATTAATAATAATAAGTCACTTTAAAGCTAATGTTCAAAATGACTTTTAATGCAAAATGCATTTGATGTGAATGCTAAAATAACTTTAATGCAAGAAATTAAGTGATAATACATGAATAATGCACATGAATGCAATGAACGGACGAAATAAAATTTTAAAAAAATGCATTAAATGATCTAATGATTGAAGCATGAAATGCACTAACATACACATACATGTTTCAAACACACAACATATTTAGGCGTTTAAATAGTTACAACTACGCGTACTCAAAAAGAAATAAAGGAGCTTTGGAACGAGCGTATCAATTTAGACGATCTAGGTTTAACTTGTTGCACATGAAAATTATTAGTAATCAGCAACAAAAATATCATAAGCTAAAATACGATCAATCATACACTAATTGGATACAACTCCTTTTGCATGTTTGAACATCAATATCTAACTCTTATTCCTAAGGATACAGATGAACTTTGAATGACAATGATATGATTATTATTTATTGATTCATATTGTCAATCATGCACAACTAATTCAAATCTTTGACGATCATTAGCACTTCAAGGAATACATTTGTGTACTAGGATATTTTATAATTGTTGAAACTTTGGAGAATCATTGCCAATAGTCACAAACTGTCTTCATCTTTATTTTACGATAACCTTGGAATAATAGGTCACTAGAAGATGCTTTTTGTTTCTTTCTTTTATCTCATGGAAACTTCCAGCATGTTGTAGTGTGAATGCACATCCATCTTTAATTAGGATTAATCAATAGCAAACTTTAAGCCGTGGTGTAAGGTTTCTGATTACACTGCACATACCTTAAAATATTGTCAGGTAAATCTTGGATGAATCAAAACTTACAGAATGTATTAAATACAATTAATATTTGAAGAATATACTAGTAAGGTTTTACGTCAAGTTAATCTATGTAATGCATGCAACGAATAATTAGACGTTAGTAAATCATTGTAATATCATTGGAATTCATTGAATTGCATAAGCTTCTAAACAATTAGAAAAACGTGTCTAGGATCGAAGGAACCATATCCTCAACTTTTGGAGTTGCAAGACTTTGATCAAAAGCCGTGCTTTGATACCAATTGTTGGATGAGAATATGGACATAAAGAGGTCTTGAATGGGGACGGGTTGAATAGACCTATCTCCTAAAAGACAATTTCAAAAACATTTTAGGTTCCATAAAGAAATCATAGATTTTAAGAAGCTCAAAAGCAAAACACAATACTAGGAGAGCTTGAAAGCATTTCAATGAAATAAACCAAGTGAAATAATACATGATATCACTAAAAACTTGATTGTTTCAAATGCAAGTCAATCACAAGACAACTAAAATCGCTTTAAAGAAAGCAATTTAAAAACTCTTTACGTAGATGTTCTTTTAAGACATAATTGGCTTCATGATAATTCAATAAGTTTGATACACCATAGACCTATATTTATACATTAAATCTTTATAAGAACATTCTAACATATATGATATATAAATGATGCAATAATTCACTGACGGAATAGTGGTGTTAATGAATACTAGAAAATTAAAAAGAGATAAGAAAAGAAGAAAAGATATACAAAGATATATAATGGTTCAACGTTCGTCCCCGCTTTGCCTACTCCACTCTTTAATGGTGTTAAAAAATATTGGAAAATAATCAGGATTTTCCATTATTTTGATATGTTTGATACAAGCATTTTGATTACAACAAACTATCACAAGATAATTCCCTTTATTGATGAAGATTGTAGCACCCCAAAAATCTTGATTAATTATTTAATTAGTTAATTAACTGATTTAGTGTGAATATGAGTCATTATGATTTATGATTTATTGGTGATTACGTGATGTATTGTTGAACATGATGTGTTGAGATGATGTGTTGTTGGGTAGATTGAGTTAAGATCATTATTAGGATTATTTAAATAATATTTGGATAATTAGTTAGAATTATTTTAATTAGTAACATACAGTAATATTGGTGTTAGAGACTATAAGGGCAAAGTAGTCAATTGTAAGAGGTTAAGTGAGGGCAAAGGTGGAGAGACCTATTAAGGGTCCAAGGGGTAAGAAGATGAGAAACCGATAGAACATAAGGAAGAAGAATCAATTGCTGGAAACCTAAGGTAAGGGGGGTTATCCTTATCATTATGATTGGTATGGGTTTAGGTATTTGTAGGTTTGTATTTGAGATTTTGTTTGATGATGTTAATATGATGATTTGTGGTGAGAATGATGATTTGTGATGTGTTTATTTCCCTTGATTCAAGTTCCATATGATATGATATGTTTTGGGATTTGTTGAAAGGCTGAAAAACAACAAAAATTGCACAAAATCGCGTGAAAAATATGGTTTTTTGGGTTCAATTACGGCCGTAACAGCCATTACGGGTGCCGTAATAGCCCTCTAGACTTTTTTACAAGAAACAAGCAAAAAAAAGAAATTCTGGATTTTCAACATTACGGGCCATAATGCCCATTACGGGTGCCCGTAACAGCTCATTGGATTTTGTACTATGAAATCGTTTTGGTCATAACTTTTAAACCGTGAGTCCAAATTGAGCATCGTTTGAAGCGTTAGAAAGCTAACACAATGAACTATACTTTTGTAAAATAAAATGAATCATATAATTTATTTTTACAGTGATGGTTCTATGATAAACTAAAATGATTATGAGTTGAGGTAACATGATGTATACTTTCTATGATGAAGTGATGTGATTATGCGTTGATGTAATATGATGTATGCTTTCTATAATGAATTGATACAAGTATGTCGTGATGTAATATGATGTATTCTTTATTTGATGAATTGATATGATTATGCCTTGATTTAATATGATGTATGCTTTCTATGATGAATTGATGTTGTTATGATGATGATGCATTTATTATGAAGTGTTTGGTGATGATTACATGATGAGGATCATATGATGATGATTATATGATGATAATTATCTGATGATGATTATGTGATGGTGAATATGTGATGTGTTAAATGAAGCTGATATTAAGCATGTTTTGATGTGCATACATGCTATGTGAAGGATGTATTTATGATGACTACATGAATTATGATGCAATTGACTAACAATGGTCAAATTATTATTAGTGTTGCGCATCATACATTTATGTCATATGTTAGGAAGTTTGTCTGGTGATGTTAGGACGTTTGTCCAATGATGTTAGGACGTTTGTCCAGTGATGTTAGTACGTTTGTCCATTGATGGCCTTCATTCCATTATGTGGATTGAGTGCGTTATTATGATGTGCTCCAGTTCCAAGAAGGAATCAGTTTTATGGTGGGGATCTTTGGAGGAAGATGACTTGGTGATCAGTGAATTTATGGTATCACATGCATGAGTCAATGATGTTGCATTGCATTCTTTGTGACATTGCATAATGATTGATTAAGTAATGTTTTGATGATATATGAATTAATAATGTCTTGGTGAAGATTGTTGATTTGACCACATGATGCTATGGATGAATTAATAATATGAAAATGTGAGTATATATGTGAAGTATGATGATACGTGGAATCTTTGATAATTGTTGTGTAACTACTATATTTATTCCTTATACCTTTGATAATGATTTGTGATTACTCACCCTTTCTGCTTGAAAATGTTGTCTCTATACGTGGGTAACTTGCAGGTAATCAAGAATGTTGCCTTAGAGTTATTCATTTATTTTGGTTATTGTTAGAGGTCTTGCTCTAGTATCCTAACATCGGGTGGGAAACACATGCGTTAAAGTTCAATTGTTCTGATAAACTTATTTTATGAGTTTTACTATGTTGAATACAAATGATGTCTTTTGATATTTACCAAAAAGGTTTTGATGTTGATGAACTAAATGAAGCATTTTTTGAGACTATGAATTCCGCTGCGAGTAGTTGAAGTGTTATTGTTGTTATTAATGAGGTATTGTCATAAATGATTTTGAAAACCTGTGTTACGGAGTATGATGTTTGTTATATGATGCTTATATGAAGATGTGACACTCTAGTTGGTGGTTTTATTTGATTTATTTTCATAAATTATATATGAGATATATGTGGGTTTAGAAGGGTGTTACACAGACACTCAAAGTGCTAGAAAACATAAGATATCTAAATATCTTGATCTATTAACCTTATTATGCACAATAACCCAATCTAAGTATTCGTGTGGGGAAATCCACTTGATCCCACCAATTTTTTGTTTGAATAATTGCCATTAGCTAAGCGTTGATTGCACAACTCCCATTTCTGTCTACAAGAAATCTTTCTCCAACTACACCAAAGATGGATAACTTCCAACTCCGTCTTACGGATAGTTGATACTTGATATCGACAAAGTCTTCCATGGAGTATATTGAAACTCTCTCCTTGATAGATAACAATAAAGACCAAATAAAATTCAGGAAATGATACACGCACCTGCTACGAACAGCAAACTTCACACAAAAAACATTAGATACCCTAATGTACCACTAGTCTCCCTCAACACTCACTATTTGGAGATGAAGGTCCCAACAATGAAAAATTACTAAGGATGAAGATGATGAACAATGCCAGGCTATCTCCAAACACTCTAAATAACAAGGTGTTAGTCAAGGGATTAAATGCATATAAAATAAGAACACATAGACATAAGGTTCTCTCTAATTTCTAGATGAATGGGTATTGGTTCTCGATTGATATCATGAGCTTTATTAACATGAACAACACTACAAGATTAATCAGCTCCTCTATCTAATTCATTCAAACAATAATAAATTGCACAAGAACAAGATGCAACAAAAAGAAGTGAATCTTCCATGGATTAAGGGCCCGTTTGTTTTGTCTTTTTTTAAAAATGATTTTTATAGTGTTACATAATTTTGTGTAAAAAAAATTTACAAAGAAACTTTTAATAAAAGCTTCAAATGAAAATTTGGTTTGAATAATTATTCTTAAAAATGTTATTTTAGGTATTTCATCTTTTTATTGAAACTTTTTTTGGATCTCAAATTTTCAAAAAATCACTTAATTTTGAAGTTATTTCAAATAGATTTTCATAAAAATCATTTTTGAAATACAAATTTTTGAAAAAATTGCGATTTTGACTAGGTTTTGGTCATCAATAATGTATGTTTATGTTATAGGATGTCAAAATTAGTGTTTCATTTTTTATAAAACGAATATAAAAAACTTGTAATATTTTGAAAAACAGTTTTGTAAAATCTATTTTTAAAAATATAAAGAAAAAAATCTATTTTTTCAAAGTTGAAACAAACAGGCCCTAACACTCAAGAAGTTGTTCTAGAGAAGAAGAGAAAGATTAATGGTGCTAGTAATAGACACACTAAAGAAGAGAAGACAAATATACACTTTTTGTCTCAAAATGGGTTTCACCCACTTAGTTTTACACTTATTTTTGTTTGGATCAAAGAAACAACTATTTAAATATATGATGGAAAATTGAATTTGTGAAGAAAAGAATCGAGTCAAGAATAAATCATGATTCAAATAACAATATTTTATGATTCAAATCAAGTTATATGCTTGATTCGCGCCAATTGGAGCATATCACAAATTTGGCTTCATGGAGACATTTGATTCGAATCAGGATTAACATTTGATTCGAGTCACATGAGGTTGTGATTCGAATCAAGTTCATTTGGTGATTTGGACCAATTCATCCAGATGAAAATCCCATTTTTCACAAGGTTCCTGATTCGAATCACATTTAACACTTGATTCAAATCAAGTAACTCAACATCTTGATCTAAGAGCTCTAACTTGTGATTCAAGCCACACCTGATGAAAATGACAAAAGAACAATTTTCTAGGCTAAAAAATGAACACAATCATGTGTTAGAACAAGATTGAGAATCTATGTTCAGAATCTGGTTTTGATGATAACAAGTATATATTTTGTGAGTAACAATTTTATTACTAATGATTTTATTGAGTGTGCAGATATTATGCTATAAAGCCTTATACGACAACATCAGAAGTTCTGTACAAAGAGCAAGAATTCAACAAGACAAGCTTCAAGAATTTAAACAGAAATATCAATATGCGTGAAGATCCATTACAACAAGAAGATCACATGAATAGAAGATCATAAGTTCTGATAAAGTAACACAGTGACATACAAAAAGCTACAACAACAAAGGCACATGCGGACAAGAAAAGAAAATACAATTTCAGCCTACAAAGTTAAAAAGTTCAGAATCAAAAGAAAAACCGTTACAGACATCATCATTAGCAAAACGGTTGCAACAAATTAATGGAACAAATCTCAAGGTTGACTGAAGAAGCAACGCACATGCAGCGCGTTGGAAAGACAAAGCTTAATCAAGGAAACACGCTACCAATTATCATCATCACGCTAGAGATAAGATTCTGTCGTGAACAACACTTGTCATTACTGATTCAATCGAGACAAAGCATTCAAAACAATCTCCAACGGCTAGATTCCAACGGTAACACATCAAGCAATATATAGATCAAACTTCAAACTTAAATGTATGCATTGAGTGCGCATCAGGTGTGCATCCAGAGTATGTATCCATAGTGCATCTACAGAGTGCAACAAAAGAGAGATCTTGTGAGAAAATCTGTAGAGAACAGCTGAGCATGAAAGCGTAAAATAAAAATGTGAAACCATGCTTCAGAAGTTACACAAGAGGCAACACATACTCAGTATGTGATGAATCAATCCATAGTGTTGTTATACACTAACTATAAGCCTATGTGAAGAAAACAAAAGAGTGAAAAAGAGATAATCCTACTGTTAAGCATTATGCTCCAATGGAGTTTTAAGAAATCCACTAATACTTGATCAGTTCATATATTGCTCACATTGAAAGACTAGAGAAACTGAATACACTGAGTTGCTGCTCGAAAGTGTTTCATGTTTTCTTATGATCATTAAATGTGTTATCAGCTGTAACAAGCTTCATGATCAGTATTCAAGAAGAAGATAAAGATATATGCACAAGAAGCAATCAACATGAGAGCTGGTGCTCCACATCTGCTTATGAAGATGAAAAGAAGATGGTCTTACAAGAAGGAATTAATTTCAAGAGCTAGAGCTCTAATCTCCTTACTATGACTAGAAAAGACCAAACCGAAAGAAGCAATTAATACAAGAGTTTTTGCTCTTAATCTGCTTTCAGAAGAAGAAGAAGAACATTTGAAGAAGCAACCTAAAACAGAGTTGTTGCTCTAAATCTGCTTGAAGAGGAAGTGAAGATCAAATCAGAAGCAATCTACAATAAAGATATTGCTCTAAATTAGCTTAAGAAGATTTGAAGACAAAGATCAGCATGAAGAAGCACTCAACATTCAGAGCTGATGCTCATATTCTGCTTATCAACAGACATGCAAAGATCTCATCCAAAAGACAAATCCAAGAAGAATACAAGATGTTTTAAGTCTTGTAATTAAATGTAAAACACATAGAGTTGTTGCTCGTAGTGTGTTATATCTTAGGAAACTTCTGATAGAATGTTTAGGCACCAGAAGTGACTTCTAGTCAGTGTGTCGTAAACATATGTACTTAAAAATAGGAGAAAATCAGCTTAACTAAGAAGCACACTTGTAATCTCCAGAAGATTGATGAAAATTATATCCTAATAGGATCACTGAACTGTTCATCATCTACGGTTAGTCACGAGTTGTTAGCTTGTGCAGGGTTAGTCACAACAGGTTGGTTGTACAAGGGTTAGTCACATCAGTTGGCTGTGCAGGAGTCAATGGATGTTATATCTATGGATCAAATCACTGAACAGACCATTATAGTTATTCACGAGCAGTTGGCTTGTGCAGGGTTACTAGATTGATAAAATTTATATCTTGCTGAGATCACTGAATGGTTCAGTCATCTAGGGGTTAGCCACTCGCGGGTAGCTTGTGCAGGGTTAGTCACAGCAGTTGGCTGTGTAGGTTGTTAGTCACAACAGTTGATCGTGCAGGTGTAATCAAGTTTGGTTATAGTGGAATAAGTCCTCTGTTGAGAGGCAAATCACCTGAGGAGGGTGGACTGGAGGTAGCCTTATTCAGAAGGTGAACCAGGATAAAAATGAATGTGTCTTTTACTTTCTGTATAATTCATTTAACTCAGAACATTCACGCAGAATGTCTTCAGAACTGTACTGAGACAAGTCAGAAGTTCTGATGATATAAAGAAGTTAAAATGAATATCTAATTGGTTATGCAACTCCATTTCAAACATGCTTCCGCAACATTAAAGCATATCCAGAAGATGAGATACTAAGAGAAAGAAAAGAATTTAGAGAAAGGGAATTTTAATTTGATAAAGAACACAATTCAATCCCCTCCTTTCTTGTGTTTTTCTCCACCTTCATCATGGATCAAACACTTTAATTTATTGAGTAATGAAGGGTCTTAAGGGTATAATACTAAAATAGTCGAAGGAAATTCAATACAACTCAAATGCGAAAAGAATACGAACACATAAATGTTGAATGATAAACAAATTACAAATACATAGATAAATTATAGCGAATACATTCAAATTTTCAAAACATCAAAACAAGTAAACGATACCATACGTTAAGGTGACTGCACTTTTAGGCCATTTCCCACTGCAAGAAAGGTCACAGTGACGTCAACGTGTGTAATTAGGAAGGAGGTACGTTTTAGACGTCTCTGATCGCTAGAATAGATCTCACATTCTCATATATTCTTTCCTGTCTTCGACCATTGTTGGCCAATAGTACCCATCTATGAGAACCTTTTTTTGACAATGCTCGTGCACCTAGGTGTTAATCTGCAATTCCTTCGTGTATCTCAGCTAAGGTGTGGTTAGATTTCTCTTTCTCGAAACACTTTAACAGGGGGATTGATACTCTTCATTGATATAACTTCCCCTTGATTAGAGACCTAGTGTTCTTAACTTTATGGATATGTTCTATCTCAGATAATTTGAATTTGGCTAACTTTTCTCTAGTTAAATGAACATAGTGTTGTAGTACTGGCCCATTTGTTTAGGCTTCTCCCTTAATGCATGATACTACCAGCTAGGAATTTGTCTTCAATATGATACTTTCTTCTCCCATTTTAGACACCAGTGTGAGGCCTACTATTACTGTTTCATACTCAGCTTGATTGTTGGTAGTAGGGAATCCAAATCATAAGGATACTTCGACGGTTAATCCAACTTAGCTCTTTAAAACGAGTCCACCTTTGATTCTTCGACTGTTAGATGACCCATCTATGAATACAATCCAGACGTGGGTAGGTTTCAGCTTGCCAAAGGTCATTTTTGCTATAAAGTCTGCAAATTATTGCTCCTTTAGAGCCTTTCTGATTTAATATGAGACGTCAAACAGAGACATCTTAATGGGCCACTCTTTTAATCTTCTAACAATGTCTAGTCAGAGGAGGACTTATTTTAGTGGCCAGTGCGTCCTCACTATTATGGCGTGGGTTAAGAAATAATGTCGTAGTTTCCTTGATGTTGTCACCAATGCTAGGGTCTCATTCTTTATCTTTTGATACCATGTTACTGGCATGGCCAAGGCATTTAAGATGAAATAAACTAGGCTTTGTTGGCCATTCGATTCTATGATAAGGACAACA
The DNA here is from genome assembly GCF_029867415.1 of Vicia villosa. Taxonomy (NCBI): domain Eukaryota; kingdom Viridiplantae; phylum Streptophyta; class Magnoliopsida; order Fabales; family Fabaceae; genus Vicia; species Vicia villosa. The sequence goes on along the minus strand of NC_081185.1, from coordinate 31,222,968 downwards.
CTAAATGTCTCTTCAGAGATGACTAAGTACATGAATAAAGGTGCTCTTGGCATGGACCGGGTTAAGACAAGTGGAGTGGATATGGCTACATTTAGGGAGGTAAACTCTTGTTGGCACTCATGTGTCAATTCAAACCAAACTTCTTTCTGCAATAACTTGTAAAAAGGAAGGGCATGTTGCGTCGACTTTGAAATGAATCTATTCAGATCTGTTAGCTTTCAGTTCAATTTCATAACTTCACATTTGTATAAATACTTCACATTTGTCCAAGTTTTCTTCTACCCTCTCTCTATCAAATAAAAATCCTAGGAACTTTTCGTCTCTCACGCCGAATGAGCATTTCTCAGATTTAGCCTCATATTATTTTCTTAGAATCTTTAGAAGACTCAGAAAATATATTGATCGTGAAGCTCTTTTTTACTTGAGTTGACTATCATGTCATCGATGCATACCTCCAATGCTTCGCTTATTTAATCCTTAAGAATCTATTTCATCATTCTTTTTGGTATGTAGCACCATCATTCTTCAAGCCAAATGGCATCACGTTGTATTGATAGTTCGCTTGTTCAGTCATGAAAGTGGGTTTTCCTATATCCAGCTCATACATCGGTATTTGGTTCTAGCCACAATATTCATCCATGAAGGACATTAGTTTGTATCTGGATGAGCTGCCGACCAAGTTATCTATACTCGGGAGCATATATGAGTGTTTAAGACATGCCTTGTTCAGGTCGGTGTAGTCAACACACATTTCAACTTCCTAGAAGCTTTCTTGACCAACACCATATTGGACAACCACTCGGTAAACTATAACTCACAGATGAAATTAGTGTATAGCAACCCTTGGACGGTTTTTGGTGTTGCCTTCACCTTCTCAGGAGATTGTTGTCCTCGCCTTTGCAATGCGTACCAGGCGTTGGAGTTTACTAATCCTTCCTTTATTGCAAAGGGTAGGCCGACTCTTATCCTTACAAATCTCAATGAGTTCTCGTCCAACTGAGTGGTCCCAAAGTCTCTATCTAGGACCAGCATCATATTTTTTGCTTTAATCCTAGTCGATGATTTCAATTAGTCATCTAAGGGATGCCCTTCGTCTCGGACATCGAAGTCAGTTATTTTCGTCAAACCGTTCTCCTCCCTAGCCTCCTTTCTGGGAATGATAACAATAGTTATACACTTTTTTAGTATAGCTTTTGTATCTGAAGAGCTCCATCAAGGTCGACTTTGATCACAACAGGTCTGCTAGAGTCTTCGTGATACTTTAACTTCAAGTGCCCGAGAGACACTATGACATTTGAGGTTGTTAAGAACGTCCGACCAAGGATGAGTTATAGACACTTTCACATGGAACCACGAAAAATTAGATGTTCATCGTCCTTTTCTCACTCCCTTCCCCCAATAAGA